>NC_037689.1:28484853-28766562 GCF_003255815.1 Theropithecus gelada
CACCGCAGAGAGAAAACATCTGTGTTTTAACCCATGTATAGCATCTTTTTCATTCAGCAGATTAAACTTGGCCCTGTTCATCAGACACTATACCAACCTCCTTCATGCAGTAGCGAGTCATGAACAGCAGCTTTTGAAAAAGTTGAGAACAGTCAACCTGAAAGCAGACCTGGATAGTGTCTGGGAGTGAGACGTACCAGACAAGGGGCACATATTCAGTTTTTACAAGTCCAGGCTCTCTCAGAATAGGATACAGAACACAGACCCATCCTGCAAGGAGCTAGGACTTGATGTCAGAGAAAGAAAGTGTCTCCAAGTTTGAGGAGTCCTGGAATAGAGACAAACAGTATTATACTGTTGGTCATGCAGCTGAAGGCTCCTTGGAGGAGGAAGGAGACAGGACTAAAAAAAGGAAGTGTTTCTGCAGGATAAAACTGTGTGAGCAAAGAAAAGGCACAGTGGTTTAACCAGGCGTGGCTTGGGGTGCACTCCTGCAAAAATCACAGAGCACAGGGTTCAAAGACCCACCATTCCTATGCATACACTTATTACTCACAATTCTGGAGACTGGAACGTTCAAGATCAAGGTGTGGCAAATACAATGACTGGTGAAGCCCCGTTTCCTGGTTTGTATTCTCACATGGTGGAAGGGGCAAGGGAGCTCTCTGGAGCCTCTTTTATAAGCTCATTCATAAGAGCTGGCTGCAAAGCAAGGAAATATCCACTCAGTTCGCTTAATAGAGTAAGGATGGATAAATGCATGCATGTGGAACATTCCACCTCACACACCTGCCCAGTGCGTAGATACTTCTGCCCTTTGCTTTGGGTAGAGTTTTCTCTCCCGAAATTTTGTTAGAATAAAAGATAATGAACTTTCATTTTTTAATATATATTTACTTTCTGATTTTTTCTTTGATTTTCTTTTTCTTTTTCTTTCTTTCTTTTTTTTTTTTTTTTTTTTTGAGACAGAGCCTCACTCTGTTGCCTAGGCTGGAGTGCAATGGCAGGATCTCGGCTCGACGCAACTCCCGCCTCAGAGTTGAAGCGATTCTTTTACTTCAGCCTCCCAGTATCTGAGATTACAGGCATACACCAACACATCTGGCTAATTTCTGTACTTTTAGTAGAGACAGGGTTCAACCATGTTGCCCAGTCTGGTCTCGAACTCCTGACCTCAAACAATCTGCCCATGTCAGTCTTCCAAAGTGCTGGGGTTATAGGCATGAGCCACCGCGCCTGGCTTCTTTGGTTTTATTCTACTAAGCTTTTCTTTGCATCTTTAATTGTATTCACTTTACTGTTTTTTCTTTCTTTTTTTTAATAAATGTGTTTCAGGCCATGTTTTAAAATTCTACATTACTTACCATGCCTCATGTTGAATGTATACCACATAATTTGCCATTAAGGTTTTAATGTTTGAATTGCCTTTTTAATCTTTTATTAACTGAAAATTTATTTTAGAAGTGTGTTCTTATTTGTCAAGTATTTATTTGTTTTGTCTTTTTATTTTTAGTTTCTAATTCAATTTCCATGTGGTTAGAGAAAGTGGCCTAATATGTCAATACTTTGAAATTATTTGATACTTTGTAAGTTACTAATGTGCAATTTTTATAAAGGTTTTGTGTGTCCTTGAAAACAATGTGAATTCTCTATTGTTTGTCCATATAAAACTATTCTATCATTCACATTTCCTATAACCTTAGTATTTTTTGCTCTGCTTGATCAATCATTTTCTGAGAGTATTATATTAAAAGTACAACCTATAATTTTAAAAGTTTCCCTAAATTCTGTTACTTTTTCACTTTCTTTCTTTTTGAAGTTATGGGTCAAATGGACAAAGCTTCTTAATTGTTTTAGATTTTCCTAGACGGTTCCTTTTATGTTAAGTAATGGTCTGTCTTTGTTTTTAAATACTGTTATATTTGTATTGATTTTCTGTTATGCCTTTTTCTGGTTTTTATTTTTCTGCTTTTCTGATTTCTGTTAGGCCGATTGCTTTCTACAGTGGTTTAAGATTTCCTTTGTTGATTCAGAAGCTACAGATTTAATAAACCTGTTCATTTTTTTGCTATTAGCATCTTTCTTGCATATAAGAAAAATGCCTTGGTGTGATTTTATCACACTGGTGTGCATCCTACCCAATCTCTCTCAATAATGTTAACTAGAATTGAATCACACCTTTTCGTTCAGTGTTTGCTTTCTTCCTTAAGTGCTTGTTAATTAAATTTGCCAAGAGGCTCATATTTTCCCTCCTCCTGGTTATTTGAGGCATCCCACATTTCCTCCTTGAGTCTACATTTCTCCTTCAGAATTACCATCTTTAGCATGTTAGCAAGGCCAACTTGAGTTGCTCACACTTCCTGGTCAGCCAGGACATTGATCCTGTGCGTGAGGTAGCTTTGTCCTGTTCATTTTCTCTTTATGATTCCATGTTAATATTCCCATGTGTTTTGATCTAAGGAAGAGCCTAAAGGAAGAGTGAACTATTTTGACTGGAAGATTCTTACTAAAATATCACATATTTTCATTTTAGAGAAATTAGAAAACATAAATAAACCAAAAGAAAACAAACCTAACGTGCTCTTAATACCCTCACCCAGAAATAATTACTGTCCAGTTTTATATAAATCATTCCAAATCATTTTCTCTGCCTAAGTTTGCAAATACACTTTACAAAATATGTTTCAAATACTGCTTTTCCCTCTGAATATCGTAAACACTTTTCCAAGTCAATATATAATTTCTATATTATAATTTATTACATGAATGTATCAGAATCAATTTTGTCAATCCACTATGGTTGCATATATAAATTGTTTCTCATCCTTCATTTTTATAAATGATACTCATATCGCTTATAAATCCTAGAGCCTATATTTTTTAGACAAACCATGAATAATTCCTTAAAGTGGAATTTCTACAAATGGAATTACTGAGTCAAAGTCATCAATATATTTATGTCTTACTTAGATTATTAGTGACTCTCTCCTTTCACCCTTGGAATAACTATGTCGTGCTATGTAAATGATTTGGATTGAAGAAATTAGCATCCACATTAGATATCATGCATTTAATATATATTATATTTTGGATCTACAAAACTTACTAATTTATGAAAAGACTCTGTGGAAAACCCTAGAAATATTCATAAAGAAAACATTGTTTAAAATGTTTTAAATGTTGAAGAACCTTTTTTGGGGAGATACTCCAAGCCCTAATTTCACCATAATCTAGGCATGATAATAATAATCTTTTTGCAAGTATATCAAAAGATAAGTGAAACAGTTATCCCTAAAATCTCTTGTACAAAAGATGGATTTTTCTAACTTTCAAAAGAGCATTGTTTTCCATCCTACCCACTCCAATCTTCCATCAAAACTTTCTTGAAAATATTTTGTCTAAAAAATACATTAAATGCCTCTATTCACCTACTCTATCACAAAGTTATTTCAAGTTTTAGATTCCCAATGTGCAGCACATCTCTCTAACTTCAAAGAAAAAGCACTTCAAAAAGCAGTGGCACCCCTTATTCCAAATTCTCTCACTTGGGAGACTGAAAACATTCCTAGTCGTATTAGTTTTACTTCCTCCCCCAGTTTCCAATTTGTATAGAAATACTATACAAATGAAGAGTTTTAAAACATTTCTCAAGATCTGTGCCCCCCCCCCCAACCTGCCACTGGCATATAGTTTTAAAGATAAAATCACAGTTACGATCAGGAGATTGAGACCATCCTGGCTAACATAGTGAAACCCCATCTCTACTAAAAACACAAAAAATTAGTTGGCCTTGATGGCGGGCACCTGTAGTCCCAGCTACTCGGGAGGCTGAGGCAGGAGAATGATGTGAACCCGGGAGGGAGAGCTTGCAGTGAGCCCAGATCACGCCAGTGCACTCCAGCCTGGGTGACAGAGGGAGACCCTGTCTCAAAAAAAAAAAAAAAAAAAAAAAAATCACAGTTACATAGACACAGTTACATAGAGAAGAAAAATCACAGTTACATAGACACAGAACATAGAGAAGAAGGGCCAACAAGCTAAAGTAAGTTAAATAGGAAGATGGACACACTGTTTTCTTGCATCTGCTCTGGTGATTAATTTCCCTTGCCCACATACAGAATCATGGACCTAGACCCTTTGACAAGGATGAAATAGATTCACCCTGGGAAATGCTTCATTTCCTTTTCACGAGGCAGTCTGTGAAGAACTTGGTATTTTGACAAGGACTCTCCATGATGTCTCTAAAGAGCCTTGTAGAACATCATGCGCATCTTATTTTTAGTGTGTTTAAAAGTCAGTTTGGGTGAATCCTCGAATTTATTCAAATTGCATGCAATGGCTCTGCAGGAACAATGGTGGCCGTCTATAAATAGGCACACTGGACCTGGAGCATGCTCAGAAAAGCTTCTAGGCAAAATTGTTTGCTTATGTGTCTCCTACAATATTTTCTTTCCATTTCCTTGGCAATGACGGATTTTTATAAGACTAAACACAAGCACATCCCATGCTCACATTATTATGGTACCCAAAGAATCAACAGTGATAAGGTACTAAATAAAATAGAGCCCGATTCTTTACTTTGTGCTCTCGCGTCGATATAAAGTGAACCAATCTCTACAATTTGTTAACAATCTAGAAGGAATCTTTTTTTTTCTTGTTCTAATCTGAAAGTAGTGGTATATTCAAAAAGTAGTGGTATATTCAAAAATTCTTAACATACTACTAAGCACATGGAACATGATTCCATAAAGCATGTTGGTGTTCAGTTTCCATGTATAGCAACATAAGCTCCCAGTATTACATTTTTTAAAAATATGTCATTCAAACAAACCCCTTTACCTATATTGAGACTCTGTTTTCAGCGAATGTAGAGAATTAGCCTTTGTATCTCTGCATTGCCATTTCTAAATAGTTCTTTTTGAAGGGCTGCTTTGAATAGCTACTCGTTTTCCCACAGACGTTTTTCTAAAAACTGCCTTTATGTGTTCCACTCACAAATACATTGTTTGTTTTCAGTCATTATATAAACAGAGTAATTATATATTTTCATTGCTATTTTGCCTCCAGTTTTCCCATATTTTCAAGAAAAGTGTATGGATTTCTCCTTTGGCACAAGATATTTTGAACGAATTTATGAATTCACAAATGTCCATCCCTTGTCCTCACACATACTCCTGCTTAGAGGGATGCCTCACTATCTATGGTCTCACTTACACAACCTTGGAGAAAGGAGAGAAGGAGAAACAGAGGGGAGAGAAGGAGAAAAACTGAAAGGAAGGCAAAAAGAAAGTGCCTCTATCTAGTTATAAGCAAATTCTGTTATGTGGACCTTGTATATAGACCCATGATTATATGCCGTGTCCCACCCACTTCTCCATGTGCCAGTCTTGCCTACTAAATAGATTTCAAGGTCTTGAAAGCAGAGTCCATTTCTTATATGTTTTGTTAACCCTACCTAAAATCTACAAAATATACTAAAGTGTTTGATTATTTCAACTTATCCATTTAAATATAAAGCATCTAAAATCTTCAAATATGGATAATTCAAATTACTTTGTCCACAGTAGCATCTGTTCAGTGATGACTGCCCTAGGTGTTATAATATGTGATCTCATTTAATGGTATAAACTAAAATTAGAATATTAATATCAGAACAGAAGGAGTCTCTGGGGCAACAAATATGATTGCCATTGTATAGAGAAGGAAACTGTAGCACAGAAACTTTAAGTAGCTCAGCCAAAGTCATCCAGCAAGTGGCTGTTAGGATTTTAATCCATTTTAACTTGAAACCAAAGCACTGTTTTGCTATATTCCTAGTGTCTATCATTCCTCCAAGTCACCAAACTGGTTATTGTTTTTAACAGGCTTCCACACACACATACACATGTGCTGTTATCTCCTTCATGTAAATGCATTTCCACCCAGTCACCCACCAACTCATGCTTTTTCTAGACACACACACACACACACACACACACACACACACATCCTGGGGAACTGGTAAATTTGGGGACTCAAGTCTTGTTCATCCAACAGTCCATGTCATGATTGTGTAAGTTGTGCTGAGCCTGATTATGCTATACACTGTGTCCTGCCTCCCCAAACCATTCATTCTACCTTTTTCCTTCCTTTCTTTTCTCACATCCCCAGATTTTTGTTTTTTGTAATTATGAGAAGTCATCAGAACCAATCTACCCAATAAGATGTAATAAATGAGTAAATAAAAATTAATGGGTTGATTCTCTAGCTTATTAAGTTTACTAAAAGAATCAGACTCAGCATGTTTCCCTCGTCTTTACTCCTTTGCCCTTTTCTCCTTCCTTTAAATATGGATGTGATGCTTGGAAATGCAGTAGCTATCATGGGACCATAAGGTCAATAGCCACATGGTAAAGGTGGCAGAGCAGGAAGATAAGGTGAAGCTTGCATTGTTGATGCCATTCTGGGGTGACTAAACTAACTCTGAAAATCCATAAACCTTTTCACTAATTCAGCTAATATTTTGACTTGATTTTGATGTCTTTCATTCCTAGAAGCTTGTCTACATTGAAGAAACTGTAACATGTGGGTTCCATTTAATGGTTAGAATTAATGCTATGTATTATTCTCTTCCAATGTGAACTGAAAAGCATTTAATAAACAAGGTTTCAATTAATAAAATTATTGTTTCTATATCTATGCAGATATTCCTATATTTCATGTGTATATCTATACAGGGGGAAAAAAGAAACAATATCCAGGGTACATCACAAAGGAAATGTGACATTTCATTGTTTTTATGTTTATGGAAAACCTGCCTTAAAAATACCTTGAAAGTTCCACTAGGCACAGTGGTTCATGCTTATAATCCTAGCACTTTGGGAGGCCAAGGCAGGAAGATGGCTTAAGGCCAGGAGTTTGAGACCAGCCTGGGCAACATAGTGACACTCCATTCCTATTAAAAATTTTTAAAAATTAGCCAGGCATCATGGTGCGTGTCTGCAGTCCCAGCTACTTGGGAGGCTGAGGCAGGAGGATTGCTTGAACCCAGGAGGTCAAGGGTACATTGAGCCATGATTGCACCACTGCACTCCAGCCTAGGCAATACAGGAAAACCCTATCTCAAAATTTAAAAAATATATATATATTTAAATACTTTAAAAGTTTGTTTGCAGGAGGCAAACAAAACTAAACTTTTTCTTCTTTGATTTTGACTTTGATTTTAAATGTAAAACTTCATACATCTTGTGGTTAAATAAGCAAGTTGAAGATGTCAAGTCAGAAAACAAGAGAAATTGTTGAAAAAATTATCTAAATAAAACATAGGGCCGACACATGATGAAACAAGCTTTGTGGATTTATGAGTTATAATTCTTATTAATTCAAAGCTAATGCATTGTTACTTCAGATGTAATGCATAATGCCTTTGTAATTATCATTTAAATGAGTGGCTAAATGTGAATTATTACAAAATAGAACTTAATGACCTTCCTCTTAAAGAACTCTTGAATGGGGTTACTTTGCAATTACAAAAAGTCACCTGAGCCACTTGCTGTGTGACCACTCTAATGCATTGCTGAAATTGCACCAAAGAAAGGCCAAATCGCACCAAACAAAGAAAGGTCCGTGAGAACATAAAGAGATAATGTGGTGATGGGTAATTTGGACATCATGGGGCAAACAAGGAAACGCCAAACCAGAGTCCTTCCTCCTTTGAACCAGCACATGTGTTCATAATGAATGATTGCTAAAGGAAAAATTACAGCTCTTCAGCGAAGACATGTGCCATCTCACCTCTAGTAAAACCTTGCCTCCATAACATTTCTTGCTTTTTAATAAGCTAAAAGGGACATATTAATTATGTATGATGCCTGAGATACCAGATCTTATTAATCTGCTCTCGAGTCTTCTTTGATTTTCCACACTTCCTCACACAGCTCTTTGGATATAGGCAGTCAACAAATGCATATTCAGTGGGGAAATTTCAACATCTAAAATAAGAGTATTAGAAATATTGTGATCCTTTATTGTTCAAAGGAAGTCATTAAGCCTCGAATGACATCAGCATTTGTAAAGCAGTCTCAGAGAAATGAAATTCAATGTCCTCCAGTTCCGTGGGCGTTCACTGAACCCCTACTATGTGTAAGCTGATCCTCATTGCAGAATGCAAGTGAAAATCATCTATCATGAGCTTTTCTTTGAAATACAAAAAAACATACATAATTTATACCATCATTTATACCAAATCTCCTTCCTCTATAGGCTTATCCTGCTAATGTCTGTTCTGGCTGCTATAAAAAGAAACCACGGACAGAGTGACTGGGTACCCATCACAGAACTTTATTGCTCACAGTTCTGGAGGCTAAGAAGTCCAAGATCAAAGTGCTGGCAGATTCAGTGTCTAGTGAGGTCTGTGTCCTGGTTCACAGACAGCCATATTTTCACTGTAACCTCATATAGTGGAAGTGGGATCTCTTTGAGGTCTCCTTCATAAAGCTGCAGGCCGGGCGCGGTGGCTCATGCCTGTAATCCCAGTACTTTGGGAGGCCAAGGTGGGCGGATCACAAGGTCAGGAGATCGAGACCACGGTGAAACCCTGTTTCTACTAAAAATACAAAAAAATTAGCCGGTCATGGTGGTGGGCGACTGTAGTCCCGGCTACTCAGGAGGTTGAGGCAGGAGAATGGCGTGAACCTGGGAGGCGGAGCTTGCAGTGAGCCGAGATTGAGCCACTGCACTCCAGCCTGGGCAACAGAGGTCCCTGGTGTTAATGGAAAAACCAACCTCTCTAAAATATTTTAAAGAAATCTACTCTGAGCCAATAGCAGTGACCACAGCCCAGGACAAACACAAACCCACGAAGCCTTGAGCAAGTGGTCCTGAGGCTGTCGGATTACAGCTGGTTTTATATATTTTAAGGAGACAGAAGTTACAGGAAAAGACATAAACCAATACATGGGAGGAGGTGTACATTGGTTTAGTCCATAAAGGTGGGATATCTTAAAATGGGAGCTTACAGGTTTATAAGTGAATTCAGAGATGCTTTAATTTGCAGCTGGGTAAAGGAGTAAGGCTCTGCCTAAAACCTGGAGTGAGCAGAAAGGGATGTTTTCTGTTAAGATAAGGATGCTGTGTAGCAAGATTGATGATGGCCTGTAGGGGTGACTTAACTTTTGCCTAGCACAGCCTTAGCTCCTATTGATAATTTGGTATCTTATTGCCACAAAGAGTCTGTTTTGTCAGTCTTATAATCTGTAGTTTAACATGAATGCTAGTCACTTGTGCCTAAGCCCCAAAAGGGAGAGGATATAAGGTGTGTCTGATCCCCCATCACATCATGGCTGGGAACTCAGTTTTTCAAGTTTCTCTGGGATCCCCTTGGCCAAGACAGGGTCCATTCAGTCAGTGGGGGACTTAGGATTCTATTTTTAGTTGACACTGTGTAGGGTCCTGCATAGGACACCATGCTCTTTTCAAGATGGTACTATGCAGTAAGACAAAGAAAGGGCTCTTGAGAAAGCCTTGCCAGAGGGAGCGCTCACGAATTCCACACCCATAGCTGCCTCTCAGCCTTCTGCTGACAATCAGACAGGAGTGCACTGTGGAATTAGAGCAACTAAAAATATAGCTGAATAAACACACAATGCAAAACACAAAGGAGGCACGAATTATGGATACACTTAAATGAGAACAGCAAAACTTAAATTAGAGGTCTGAAAAGAGTGCTCTTTTCTTGGAAGGGGCTGTTCTCCTTTTTTAAATGATGCTAATTCCATGAAAACTGAATGTAACCCTTTAAAAGGGAAAAATGAGGCAGCTCCGCACTAATTCACTTTAATTAATGCCATCCTGTTCTTTAGTCTACAGTTATTGAAAATGCAAGATAGCTGTATCTGTCCTTCCTTAACTGCTCTCTGTTCTTTTACAAAACCATTTTATTGTGCATTCAGAGCTACCAAAAATAAAACTAGAATTATTCCAAGAGCATTTCCATGCTTCCCAAAGAATGAGCTCACATTACCACTCACTCTTGAGGAGTCTAGCAGTGAGCTTGACTTGCTTTGGAGAAATGAATTCTCCATCATTTTTTTAAGTGACTGGCACCCTGGTTTTTTGTTTGTCTTTTCCATAAATATTCTTAGCCATGACCTCTAATGGACAAAAGGAGACAATTCCTTCTTTTTTTTTTTTTTTTTTCTTTGGAGACTGTGTCTCTCTCTTTGTCCCCCAGGCTGGAGTGCAGTGGCACAATCATGGCTCACTGCAGCCTCGAACTCCTAGTCTCGAGCAATCCTCCTGTCTCAGCCTCCTGAGTAGCTGGGATTACGGGTGTGTGCCATCACACCTGGCTAATTTGTTTTGAATTTTTATTAGAGATGATGTCCTAATATGTTACCCAGGCTGGTCTCGAATTCCTGAGCTCAAGCGATCCTCCCACCTTGGCCTCGCAAAGTGCTGGGATTATAGGCATGAGCCACGGTGCCTGGCCAAGAAGACAATCCTTTATAGTGCCTCTAGCTCTAAAAAGTTAAAATTACTGTGCTATAGGCATAGAATGAGACATCTACAAAAAGCTACGCTGTGTTTTTAATTAGGTGTTTAGTGAATCACTTTGAAAATTCTGGGAAGTAATTCCCTCTCCTTTAAAGAAAAGAGCATTCTTTTATTCCTTATCAGATAAGGATGCTGTTGAAAGTGGATACACTTATAGCTGGGATCCTCAGTTGTCCCAGTGCTAAGATGCCTATGCAGACATCGACTCAGTTCACATCAGCTCTAACTGCATCTCACTTCGTGGGCACCTGCAGACCAGTTCTCAGGTGCCGTGCCCATAGCACAGAGAGCTTCTTGGAATGTGTAGGGAGCCTTAGCCCCTAAAGGTTCACTGAAAAATCACTGACATGAGGCAAACTGATTAAGAGGAGAAAAGGCATACAGATTAATTTAATGCATACACACAGGAGCCTTCAGACTGAAGGCCCAACTCCTCAGTCAGGTCTAGAAGCTTATACACCATCCTGAGGTTACAGAAAGAATGGGGACTTGGATCCTAATGAAACAAGTGGTGGGCTGGGGGAGAAGAGAATTCCATGGAGGGAATTACTAGAGAGAAGGAATGGATCAGGAACAGAGATTAACTTGTAAAGAGTTATCTTTTTTTTTTGAGACAGACTGTCATCCGGACTGGAGTGCAGTGGCATGATCTTGGCTCACTTCAAGTGATTCTCCTGCCTCAGCCTCCTGAGTGGCTGGGATTACAGGTGCACACCACCAGGCCAGTTTATTTTTGTGTTTTTAGTAGAGATGGGGTTTCACCATGTTGGCCAGGGTGGTCTCAAACTCCTGGCCTCAGATGGAACTCCGAGATCCACCACCTCGGCCTCCCAAAGTGCTGGGAGTACAGGTGTGAGTCACTGCACCTGGCCACATCTTGGTCTTCTTTTCTGTTACAGAAAATGAGATAATTTGGAGGGAAAGAAAAAAACCACTGTTCTCCTAAGTGGGTCTGGATTTTAGGCAGATAGAGGAACTTCAGTTTCAATGGGAGAGACAGGGGTTGGGGGAGGAGGTCAGAGAGACCTTGAAGCTTCTTCAGTTCAGCGTGTCAAAACGCCAGATTTTGGGGTTTTGGTTTCTGAGCTCCAACAGTAGGAATAGCTTGTGAAATCTCCTTGAGATCTTATATTTCATTTTTGAAAATTCAAATAAATTTGTCATTCCACTTTATAATCACATCCCAATATTGGGTATAATGTAACATTAAAATTATAAATTAAAATTAAGTGGGCACCTTCAAAATGATGTACTATAAATGACTTGCCACTTCCTAATATTGACACTTCAAAAAACAGAGGCCGAGGTGGGTGAATTGCTTGAGCTCAGGAGTTTGAGACCAGCCTGGGTAACATGGTGAGACCCTGTCTCTACCAATAAAACAGAAAAAATTAGCCAGGTGTGGTGTTGCATGCCTCTGGTCCCAGCTACTAGTGAGGCTGAGGCAGGAGGATCCCTTCATCCGGGGAGGCAGAGGTTGCAGTGAGCCGAGATCGTGCCACAACTGCACTCCAGCCTGGGTGACAGAGCAAGACCCTGTCTCCAAAAACAAACAAAACCCAGAGCCATAGTTATCCTATCACTCTGTGTACTCTGGAACACTCTGACATATGTTAGGGACCTCAGTTTGCAAAGCATTGTCCTAGAAAAACATGATCAGATGTACATAGTTATTCCTGTTCATTGGCATCAATCATGTACTGCACACACCAGAAACCAGAAGCCAATACCACATTACACGGGAACTACTTTCTACTAGATACTCAGATTCAGCAAATAAAAATATGAGATACGCAGTTAAATTTGAATGTCAGATAAACAACTGTCAATGAAGAGTCAAACTCTGTAAAATATTTGAAAGGATTTATTCTGAGCTAAATGTGAGTGACCAATGGCTGTGACACAGCCCTCAGTAGATCCCGAGAACATGCCCCAAGGTGGTCTGGCTACAACTAGGTTTTATACATTTAGGGAAACATAAGGCATCAGTCAATACAAGATGTACATTGGCTTGGTCCAAAAAGATGAGACAACTGGAAGCAGGGGCTTCCAGGTCACAGGTGGTTTTAAAGATTTTTTGGTTGGCAACTGGTTGAAAGAGTTATTGTCTAAAGACCTGGAATCAATAGAAAAGAATGCCTGGGTTATGACAAGGGTTTGTGGAGACCAGGGTTTTCTCATTCAGAGAGAATAGATTGTAAATGCTTCTTATCAGACATAAGGAGCTAGTCCTATTAGTAATTCCAAAAGGGAGGAGGGAATCATGACGCACATCCAGCTCCCCTTTCCTGTCAGGGCCTGAACTAGTTTTTCAGGTTAACTTCAGAATGCCTTTGGCCAAGACAAGGGGTCCATTCAGATGGCTGGGGGGCTTAGAATTTTATTTTTGGCTTATACAACAAATAATATTTTATTATACGCATGCCCCATATTTACGTGATATCCAAATTTAACTGGGTGCCCTGTATTTTGTCTAGAAACTATGACTCCTAGGGCTTTTCCTGCCCCCGGTCCTGCCTCAATCCTCTTTCCTTTGATATGATGGGGCTTATCCTTTCATATGATAGAGCTGTGTTACTGAGAATTCACTGAACTACTAAACATCTCCTTCTGCACCAGGCCATGGTTAAAAAGAGAATTTTGTGGTACCCCAGGAGTATAGAGGAGGTGGTGGAAGCGGCACAGGTGCAGGTGGTTGAAAAATAGGATAGGACTTTCCAGGGTCTTCCAGGATGAAGGTGATCCTAGGCTATCTGAGAGAAGACAAAGACGAGGTGGGGGAGTTTGCTTTGTCAGAGGCGTTTGAACCAGAGTGACTCCATCTTGAACAAGGGCTAGGTAAAATGAGGTTGAGAACTGCTGGTCTGCACTCCCAGGAGGTTGGGCATTCTTAGCCAAAGGATGAGACAGGAGGTCAGCAGGACTGGTGTCACCAGACACAGATCATAAAGACCCTACTGATAAAACAGGATGTAGTAAAGAAGCTGGTCAAATCCACCAAAACCAAGATGGTGACAAAACTGACCTCTGGCTGTCCTCGCTGCTCATTTTACGCTAATTCAAATGCATTCGTTGCTGAAAGACACTTCCACCAGTGCCATGACAGTTTACAAATGCCTTGGCAACATCCAGAAGTTATCCCATATGGTCTAAAAGGGGGAGGAATGATAAAACAGGATGCAGTAAAGAAGCTGGTTAAATCCACCAAAACCAAGATGGTGACAAAAGTGACCTCTGGCTGTCCTTGCTGCTCATTTTAAGCTAATTCAAATGCATTCGTTGCTGAAAGACACTTCCACCAGCGCCATGACAGTTTACAAATGCCTTGGCAACGTCCAGAAGTTACCCCATATGGTCTAAAAGGGGGAGGAACTCTCAATTCTGGGAAATCCCCACCCCTTTCCCAGAAAACTCATGAATAATCCACCTCTCGTTCAGCATATGATCAAGAAATAACATAAAAATAGCCAACCAGCAGCCCATGGGGCTACTCTGCCTATGCAGTAGCCATTCTTTTGTTCCTTTCTTTCTTAATAAACTTGCTTTCACTCTGCTCTGTGGACTCAACCCCAATTCTTTCTTGTGTGAGATTTAAGAACCTTCTCTTGGCGTCTGAATTGGGAGCCCTTTCCAGTAACAATTCCTTTAGGTCAAGGTCTGAGCTCTAAATCTCCTGACCTTGCCTTTCTTGTTTGTTTCTCCTGGAACTTCCGGTCGTGCCTGCCTCGAGTTTCTTAACAAAATAGAGGGCACCCAGTTAAATCTGAATGTCAAAAAAACATGTTGCATCCTTATTTAAAAAAAAAGTTTGTTGTTGTTTATCTCACATTCAAATTTAACTGTGTACCCTGTAGTTTTATCGAGGTGTGTGATGCTTGGCTGCTGCAGTTATCCTGTGACCTGAAGGATAGAAGTCATGTTCTAAACTTAATAGTAGTCCCAAGAAAGAGAAAGGTTCTGGTTCCGTTCCTCAAATGTCTTGTGCCTCTCACACAAGTTCCAGCTCTGCATTGATTGGAATTACTATTAGTGCTAGGACCTGGGTATCATTGTTTATTGATTTGGAAGATTCTTGTGTTTCTGGCTTATATAACTGAATGGACAGTGGTCTCGGTCACAGCAACAGAGAATGCTCAAAAAAGAGCCAGACTTGGCTCTTTTATAGAGACAAGGTCTCGCTATGTTACCAGGCTGGTCTCAAACTCCTGGCCTCAAGCAATCCTTCTGTCTTGGCCTCCTAAAGCACTGGGATTATAGGAACAAGCCACCGTGCCCAGCTTCGCATTGTATTTAAAAGTAAAAGCGTCTAACACGAAGGAAATAATTAGGTAGATTTGTTCTAAGCCACAGGAGGGAAGTGTATGTAGCCAATACAATAATTGCATTTGCTATTTCTGTGTCCGTTCCTAATTGCTGCGGAGCCAGCCAGTCAGTATAAATCAGAAAATTTAAGGAGTAGCTCTCCTGTGTGGGAATCTTCAAACTCAAAGAAGCTCCGCTGAAAGAGGATTCCATGAACCCTTGCACCTGTGGACGGAACCCAGCCGACATCCAGACTGCAGTACCCGGAGGACACAATCCCAAGATAAAAAAGATCAGTCATGTCCCCTTCCGGTTGTTCCCTACTCTTCCTATAGTCTTAGCTGCAGAGAGTAGGTTAAAAAACAAACAACAACAACAAAAAAGACTTCACTATTTAAAAAACCTCTCTGATGTTTGAAATGCTAACTTAAAGATGTTTAACTCTTTTGCTGCTTCACACCAAAATGCTTTTAAATCAGTAAAAATTAATTCATCCCTTATCTCAGGAAATATCTTATGCAAGTAGCTTTTTAAATTAAATACTTATAAATAAACGCACAAATGTGTGTGTGTGTTTATGTGTGCACCACACGTAAGTTAAGTTCTTAAGACAAACTTAAAAAACCCTGCCTGTCTTTGGTCTTGGGCTTGGCAACTGCTTTTTTTTTTTTTTTTTTTTTGAGACGGAGTCTCGCTCTCGCCCAGGCTGGAGTGCAGTGGCCGGATCTCAGCTCACTGCAAGCTCCGCCTCCCGGGTTTACGCCATTCTCCTGCCTCAGCCTCCCGAGTAGCTGGGACTACAGGCGCCCGCCACCTCGCCCGGCTAGTTTTTTTTGTATTTTTAGTAGAGACAGGGTTTCACCGATGGTCTCGGTCTCCTGACCTCGTGCTCCGCCCGTCTCGGCCTCCCAAAGTGCTGGGATTACAGGCTTGAGCCACCGCGCCCGGCCAGCAACTGCTTTTTAACACCGTCTCACAGCCAGGGAGCTGAGCGTTCCTGGCAGGCGGATGACTTGATGTGGAGCAGACAGAGGTGGGCTTACCTGTGCTCCGTCATCTGTTACAATCAAGCGTCTGACGGATGATGGATTGTTCTTGCCGGGAGGGCTTCTCCTCCCATGATTCAACGTGTGAGGCGCATGTTTCTGCAGTTCCTAGTCGTGCAGGCGGAAGCACACAGATTTTCCCTTTTCTGGCCCCTTTCTGAAAGTGCATAGCTCATCTTTTGTGCTGGGTAACCCGAAAGTCTTCATCCTCGAAGAATCCAGTAGCTGGGAGGATTCAAGTGAGGACCAAATTTCACGAAAGAGAACAAACTCTGCCTATTTTTGGTCAGGAGTTGCATGAATTATGCCAATTTAAGAACCACCTTCCTAAAGTACATTTTTTTCTTTTTCTTTTCTTTTCTTTTTTTTTTTCTTTCTTTTTTTTTTTTTTGCAGTACTAGACCGGCAAAAGCTAAGAGGTATAAGAGGTATGAAGGTGAACATGACATCTTTATGCAAATGTCACATTTTACTTTAAAATTTCTAAGCACAATTATCCGTTGTGTCCCAGAAAATTGGTAATAACTTTAAAAAGCAGATAATGGATAAGTATTCTGGTGGACCAATTATAAGGTATGCCGAAAATTTTTCTTTTTACAAACTCATTCACAACTCTTTGGTTGTTTTGATTTATGCAAACCACAGCTTTTTATCTCTAGGTTCCATTCCTCATTTTAAGAGATCTGGTGAAAATTTTTACTTTTAAGGAAGTGGAGGAAATTCAATTTCTCTTCCATCTAGACAAGATAGATTTTTATCTTTATCAACAGTCTTGAAAAAGTGTGGAAGAAAAATATGTTCCTATTTGTGACAATCCTTAAAGGAGTCAGAAAAACCATAAAACCGTAGCATTAGATAAAATAATATTTTAGCTTTATTATTTATTAGATGTATTATTCATCTATTTAATAATCATTATTTAATAATATATCTATATTAATATTGTAAATATAATATTTAATACTGTATATTAATATTATATAATATTATTGTTCAATATTATTAATTGATTTGATCTATAATAGATATATTATGTTGTAATTCCTTAAACTCATCACAAAAACCATGGCATTAGATGAAATAGTCTATTATTTTAATAGACATTTACCAGTGCTTATAAAAAAGACATATTTATGATTACAACTTGGAAATCTTATTCTATGAAAAAAACTCAAGAATTCTGAGGCCAGGTGCTGTGGCTCATGCTTGTAATTCCAGCACTTTGGTAGGCCAAAGCTGGAGGATCACTTGAGCCCAGGAGTTTGAGACCAGCCTGGGGCAACATGGTGAAACCCTATCTCTACAAAAAATACGAAAAAGTAGGTGGGCATGGTGGTCTGCACCTGTAGTTCCAGCTATGAGGGAGACTGTGGTGGGAGGATTGCTCAAGCCCAGGAGGTCAAGGCCTGCACTCCAGCCTGGGTGACAGAGCAAGACCCTGTCTTTACAAAAAAAAAAAGGAAAAGAAAAGAAAAAGAATTATGGATATTCTGGATAGCTGTTAAAGAAGGAATCCCATAAATATCTTTTCAAAATGAAAAGGCTTGCATATGATCATTTGTGTTTGGTATCATTATTTCTGTTGGCATCATTCCTTCTATACAGTTGTGTTAACTGAAATCAAGAAATGAAAGACATTCTGAGAGAGATATAAGGGTACTGACCTGGAATATCGGGACTCTAACTTTTAGCCTCTCCTCTGTAAAATAAGAATCTTCGAAACTCTTTTTAGGGGTCAGCTTCATTCATAGCTTATAGTAGAGGATAGCCAACTATGGCTCATTGGCCAAACCTGGCCCTCTGCCTGTCATTGCAAATAAAGTTTTATTGGAACACAGCCACAAACATTGCTTACATATTGCCCATGGCTTCTTTTACACTACAATGACAGAATTGAGAAGTGGCAACAAGGACCATATGACCCACAAAGAGAAAATTATTTAATTTCTGGACACTTACAAAAAACGCTGCCTGACCCCTAGTTTGAGGCAATTATAGGTGTTGATGGGAATCAGCAACACCAGGCCAGAGTGAATGAACTTGTTCTGCTTCATCGCTAGGCAAAGTTATAGCCAGCAATTAGAAGCACTCACTCCAGCTTACCAAAATTCAGAGGGATTTTCATGTTGCAGCTGTTCTTGAAGATAGCGAGGTTGGAGGCCTGACTAGAACTCCAGACGTTGGCCCTGTAATTCATCACTCTTTTACTCCTCACCCACTGATTAAGAACTATGATGGAGTGCCTGCTGGGAGCCATGTTCCTTGCAGGATGAGGAAACAGAGACGTGAGAGCAACAAGTCCCTGCCCTCCTAAGGACCATTGTTTACAAACTATCTGGGTGCTCTTGTTTACAAACTTCTGCTTCCATGTCCCTGCACACCACCGTTGACTCCTAAGTGCATTGGAGTCCCAAGTGCAAAATGTGTCTTTCAGAAACATGAAAATCTGCAAAAACCAGATATTTAGATATGTATTTCAATTTTCACTGAGTGATAAGATCAATTTCAGACTTGGCAAAAATTGACAAAAACCTTATATATTATTTTAAAGCAATTTTGTGATGAGACCAAGTCCAAGTGAAGCAAGCTATATCTTGTCACAATGACCCTCCCTCTTCCCCATTTTCCTCCCAAACTTCCAAACATTGGATGGTGACATAGCACAGATGTTGTAATGCTACAATAGAGTGTAGTATAGCATTCCTTCTGCAATCCACTTACTTAATCAACTGATAGATGTTGATTGTGTATCTACTATGCACCTAATGTGACGTGGTCAATGGAGATTTTTATTGTAAGGGTTCACCTCTTAGGGGAAGGAAATTCCAATCTCCTTACCCCATGCTGACTCTACCTCTAAAAAAATAAAGACTAGTCAAGTTCAAGGATGCTAATTTATTTCTACTTTCTTTTCTCTTTTTCTTTTCTTTTCTTTCTTTCTTTTTTTTTTTTTTTTTTTTTTTTTTTTTTTTTTTTTTTTTTTTTTTTGAGACAAGGTCTTGCTCTGTCACCCAGGCTGGAGTGCAGTGACACAATTACAGCTCACTGCAGCCTCCACCTCTTGGGCTCAAGCTATCCTCCTGCCTCAGTTACAACCACAGGTGCACACTACCATGCCCGGCTAATTTTTTAACTTTTTGTAGAGACAAGGTCTCATTTTGTTTCCAAGGCTGGTCTTGAACTCTTCAGGTCAAGCAGTCCTCCCACCTTGGCCTCCCAAATTGCTGGGATTATAGGTGTGAGCCACCATGCCTGGCCTGGTTTCTATTTTCTAAGGTTGAGTCATCTTGTGGAAAATAAGAACAAAACTTTGGATTTTTTTCCAGCTTTATTGAGGCATAAATAACAAAGTAAAAATGCTGCATTTATTTGAGGTATACATGTGATGTTTGATATATGTATACACTGTGAAATGATTACTATGATCAAGCTCATTAATATATCCATCAATTCTTGTAGTTACCGCTTTTCTGTATGAGAAAAATTAAGAACTACTCTCTAGAAAGAAATAATGGTTTTTTCCAGCAACATGGATGGAAATGCAGGTCATTATCTTACGTGAAACAACTCAGAAACAGAAAGTCAAATACTGCACATTCTCACTTATGTCAAGTGCGAACTAAACAAGGGCTACACATGGGCATAGAATGTGGAATAATAGACACTGGAGACTCCAAAAGGCAGGAGGAGGGAGGCAAGGGGAGGGTTCAAAAATTACCTGTTGGGTACCATGTTTACTATTCTGGCAATAAATACACTAACAGCCTGGAATTCACCACTATGCAATATATGCACGTAAGAAATCTGCACTTTTACCCACTATAACAATTTTTTAAATTAATATTAAAAATAAAATAAAATAAAGATCTACTCTCTTAGCAAATTTCAAGTATACTGTCCTATATCATAATACTGAATTATTCTAATACTGAATTATATACTTGAAAACTTTAATATTTAAAAGTAACAATTTGCTGCATTTACAAGAAATGAAACTAGGGACCACCACAGGCCCTAGTTTCCTACAATCTTAAGATGACAGACTTCCTTTACATAATCTGAGACCTATCAGAGACCTGGCTGCCCAGATAGGGAAGGGTAAGTTGCTCTTTCTGCATTTGCTGCATCTTAATTGCTTTCAGGTCAAAATAATTCTGAGGGCCAAATGGCATATTCTGGGGTGGTGTATTCTAATACCTTTTAGGTACTCTAAAGATGAATAGTGTCCCCTAAAAAGTGATGTCCACTTGGAATCTCAGAAAGTGACCTTATTTGAAAGCAGGGTTTCTGCAGATCTCATGAGTCAAGGATCTCGAGATGCAATCATCCTGGAGTTAGAGTCAGCCCTAAATCCAATAAGTGGTGTCCTCCTAAGAAGTGAGGAAGACACAGAGAAACACACATAAGGAAGACAGCCACATGAAGATGGGGGTAGAGATTGGTGTGGTGTAGCCCCAAGCCAAGGAGTCAAGGATGGGGTCACCTTGGCCACAGCTGGAAGAGGCAACGTAACACTCCTTCTTAGAGCCTTTAGGGGGACCGTGGTCCTGCTGACAAGCTTGACTTTTGGACACATGACCTTCTAAACTGTGAGAGAATAAATTTCTGTTGTTGTAAGCCACCTAGTTTGCAGGACTCTGCTTCAGCAGCCAAAGGAAACCAATGCACCCAAAGAAACATCTCTTCAACCCCCTTTAGTAATCACCTGCCACATTTATCTCTGTGCATGGTAAAGTCCTTACCCAGTGCCTCAGAACTATGATGCACAATGTAGGAATTCTGGAGGCCTTAAAACAAGCAGGACACCATGAGGGGCCTTCTAAGGTACACACAATTCAAGACTTTCACATATATTTCCAAGTTATGCTACCGACTACACATCTCCAGAGAGCCCTTATCACTAGTACTTCTAAAATATTTAATAGAATAATAGAACATTTCTTCCTTTGCCAATTAACATTTCAGCAGTTACTTTAATATCTAAAATATTTTAAAGGTTTCTTTCATCTCTGTAGAAATTCTTTGCAGCCAGGGAGCTGTGACTCAAAGATGTATTTTAGCTCAGAGGCAAAGCCATTTCATTTATTATCCCAGATTTTTCATTAATTTGAATTTTTGTTATTATGGTTCAGAAATTTGAAATTGAATGGAAATTTTGCTCCCACACTTGATCCAGTGTGAGATGTTGAAAAAGCAGGCAATATTTACCCTAAATACGAGACATTTAGACAGACTGATTGGGAATAAAACCCTGACATTCTTGAAAATGATGTTTTTATTAGTACCAGAAATATTCGGGTAGGTGTTATCTGTACTCACAATATCTAAAACTCAAGAGTATGATGTTGGCATTTCACCAGTAAAGAAAAGCTGCTTTTCTGCTTTCCTCCTAAATGGGGCTGCATTTCCAACACTTCACAAAGCATTGAACACACTGCCACTGGAGGCAGCCACGAATATTTTATTCCCTCTCAATGAAACAGTTAAACACATCCATTCTCTGCCGTTCAAGGATTTGTAACCTAAGGCCATGGCTACACAATTTTATATGAACAGGGTTAGAAAAAAAAATTAAAAAGAAAGAAGTCCAAATTTCATTCCTTCCATTTGATCATTTTTGTGGAGCCAGCTTCTATTTCAATTCTAGGCTCCTGCTCCTTTTCTGAAAGTTTTACTTCTTAGTATTGATTAAGTTAATTCCACAGTGACATGGAGTCTACCACATTTTGGGCTCAGAGCTGCCATGTAGAGGATTCTGGATGGTACATTCATTCTCACTGTCTCTTCTATCCCCAGATCTCTGGGAATCCATCACCTTTTTTTTTTTTTGCACGACCATTTACTCTTGCCCAAATTCCAATTTTGATGATCCTATCTTCTCTCCTTTTTAAGTGCGTAGAATTAGCTTATCGAAAGTGTTTCAGGAAAGCATTACCTACCAATGAAATTTTCATAGTCTCTAGAATAAAAAATAAGAGATTCCTGGTGTGCATTCAAACCCACCAGCTCTGCCAGCGGTCTCTGCTTGCGCTCTGTGCTAAGTGCGCTCAGCTTGCTTCTATATGCACGGGAAGTGACCTGTTTGCGAGGGACATTTACGTAAGAGTGAGAGACTGGAAACAACTGACAGACACACTCACGAGATATTAAGTATCACATTGTAACCCAACTTTCCTGCACTAGAAAGAAGACTATCTAAGATCTACGCACAAAGGAATATATGGAATTATAGGGTTTGGCTGAGTCCCCACCCAAATCTCCTCTCGAACTGTAGTCCCCATGTGTTGTGGGAAGGACCTGGTGGGAGGTGATTGGATCATGGGGGTGGTTTCCCCCATGCTGTTCTCATGATAGTGAGTGAGTTCTCACAAGATCTGATGATTTTATCAATGGTACTTTCTCCTGGGGTTCTCTTTCTCTCCTGCCACCTTGTGAAGAAGATGCTTGCTTCCCCTTTGCCTTCTGCCATGATTGTAAGTTTTCTGAGGCCTCCCCAGCCATGTGGAACTGTGAGTCAATCACACCTCTTTCCTTTATAAATTGCCCAGTCTCAGGTAGTATGTTTACAGCAGTGTGAAAATGAACTAATACATGGAATGATTCCACATTATTTGAAAAACATGCTATACATGACAGTGAGATGCACCAGGGACTTCTCTTAGGGGTTTGCCCCCCCATCCATCCCCTGTTTCCAAGCATGGAAATAAGGGAAAATCTAGAGTTCCTTCAAGGGAAATTCCAGGCATCTAGCTGGCCCTGAGAAGTAAAAGAGTAACTTGATAAGCCAGAAGGTAATAGTAGCCTAAAACAATACCCAAGGAAGCTCATAGCCAAGAGTTGTTTGGGTCCCTATATCTTAGCATATGTTCCTGAGTTGTTTTTCAGAAGCCTGGATCCCCGAACAAATGAATCCGCTGGCATGTAGACCTCAGACAAAGGGCAACTGAGGACTGAGCTCTGACTGCAACTCTTTGTTCTAAATTTCTTCCTGAGGGGACTAGAGGAAGTCATGCCCATGGACCAGAGCTCAGCATTCCTTTCTGCTGATCCCAAATTTTTAGACAAAACTTTGTCTCCTTATCTGATCACAAATCGAGAAACTTTGAATCCACCTATGACTTGTAGGCCACTCCCCTGAAATCGAGATGTCTCATCTTTTTTAGGTAAAACCAATGTATGGCCTCCATGTATTAACTTATGGCTTTGCCTATAATCTCTGCCCCCCTGCCTTTCAAAAACCTCCACTTGCAAGCCATCAGGGAGGTCAGGTCTTAAGCCTGAGCTGCCTGATTCTCCTTGCTTGCTGCCCTCAATAAATACTTCACTTCCTCTTACTGCAATCCTGATGTCAGTGTTTGGCTTTGGGGCACCGGGTAAGTGAACCCTAGTTTGGTTTGATGTCAACAGTGTGTTGTATGTGGAAGGGTCCAGAAGCTCCTAGACCCAACTTGGTTACATCAGCAAGCTGCAAAGTTGAAGGAGAGACTTAGAAGAAGCCAAGGAAGGTAAGGCAGCAGTTGATGAATAAAATCTAAATGGTCAATATACACAAAGAAATCAAAGAAATGTTTATTAAAAAGATGAAATTAGTCCTTTTCAATTTATGAAAATTGCAATAATGTTTTTAAGGGGGTTCCCAAGAGTTTTCAGGAAAGCACCAGTAAGGGAACTTTTGCACCTTGCAGAAAAATGCATAAATTGAAAAAAAAGAAACACAGAAAAAAAAGCAAATCATAAAGTTGTGCACACACTTGAACTCGGAAACTCAAACTTTGGGAATTTAGCCTAAGGCGATAAACATGAATATTGTAAACTAAAAACAAAATTCTAAGTCCCACAACTGACTTAATGAACCATCTCTTGGTCAAAGGGACCCTAGAATAACCTTGAAAACCGAAGGCCATGACGAGACGGGGTGTCAGACACACCTCCTTATACCCCATCCCTCGCTAACCACCATTAGACTTGCTTCCTTACGGGTTAAATAGAAACCAGCCCTTTCCAAAGACTCCACTGCGGATGTCAACCAACCGCCTGATGCTGCCCCAACCCTTTGTGGTTTCAGCACAACCACCAACCAGTATTTCTTCCTGATAAGAGACCCTGACCATGGAGTGGTTCTGGCTCGTCTATGGAGAATGTGCAGTGAGGGTGTTAGTGTCCTCTGCTTCACCTTCTGACCTCAGAAGGCTGAGAACTCAACCCTGGGATCATGCTAACATCACCATTCCTTGTACCTGGGACCCATGAGGGGGCATGAAGCTCCATTGCAAATACACACATTGCTTCTTTCATGAATATCTGTGACTCCTTTTACAGCTTATTGAATATGTATATTCAACCACCCTGCTCAGCATAAATTCCTGTTCCCTTTGCCCCTCCCTCGAAGTGTCTGTTTCTGACTTCTGGCCACAGGCTACACTTTTCAGTCTGTCAGAACAGCCACCCTGCAAGCTGCAACCCTTTATAAGAAATAAAGCTCTTCTTTCCAAATTTACGAACCTCGTTTTCTTCAGTTGACAATATAAGGAATGATTTAGCTACAAGGTTGTTTTAGCAGAATTGACAACAACTTTATTGCCCAATACTGGGACAGGGAAGACAAAATGTGCAGAGCTCTCAAGTGGAGTAATGTGTACCCAAAAACAATGATCTCAAACAATTATGTGTATTGTACAGAAAGACGTGAATCATATCTGAAATGTAAAAAACCATCACAAAGCAGTGATTACATAATGATCCTGTCTTGTGGAAAAAACATTAAAAGTTTTGCTACACTGAATAAAGCATGGAAGGTCACACAAACGTCTATGAAACATGAATCATTCCCGTGGTGGGTTTGTTGTTAGTCTTCACAGTGTTCTTTATGCTTATAGGTATTTTCTAGGTGTAAAGTGAACTTGAATTAATTTGATGCTTCAAAAAAGAAAAGCTGTTTTAAAAGTTGAATTATATATTGTCTGGTTTTTTTTTAATTTTTTTTTTTTAATTTTTTTTATTTTTTTGAGACAGGGTCTCACTCTATTGCCCAGGCTGGAGTGCAGTGGCAGCATCTTGGCTCACTGCAACCTCCACCTCCCAGGTTCAAGGGATTCGCCTGCCTCAGCATCCCAAGTAGCTGAGACTACAAGCACGCACCACCACGCCCTGCTGATTTTTTTGTATTTTCGTAGAGATGCGGCTGCACCATGTTGGCCAGGCTAGTCTTGAACTCCTGACCTCAAGTGGACCTCAAGTGATCCATCCGCCTCGGCCTCCCAAAGTGCTGGGATTACAGGCATGAGTCACTGCACCTGGCTGAAAGTTGCATTACATATTGTCTGGGTCTCAACAAAAACACAAAAATGGCACAGTTGAGGGAGGATGCAACTACAAATGGCAGTTGGGAAGGAACAGATTCATAGATCACTTACATTTTATCACTAAGGTGAACCCAAAAGTTATTAATTGAAGTAGTAACCACATAAAATGTGCTTTAAAAAATATTAAGCTGTATGAGGCTGGGTGTAGTGGCTTATGCCTATAATCCCAGCACTTTGAGAGGCCAAGGCAGGAGGATTCCCTGAGGCTAGGAATTCAAGACCAGCCTGAGCAGCACAGTGAGAACCCATCTCTGCAACAAATTTAAAAATTAGCCAGGTATGGTGGCACGTTCCTGTGGTCCCAGCTACATGCATGGCTGAAGTGGGAGGATCAGTTGAGCTCAGGAGTTCAAGGCTACAGTGCGCTGTGATCACACCAGACATAGTGAGACCCTGTCTCAAAAAAAAAAAAAAAAAAAAATTAAGCTGTTTGAATTGCATGTAAATCCAGTGAAAATTATATACCATATCATTCATAATTTGACAGTGGTTAAAGTTATAGACAGATGCTAAAATTTGAGCAATTCCATTTGTCCTTTAAACAGAACAAGCGTCTGACCACAATATTGTCCTTTGGGCTTTCAAATGATACTACGTTTCACAGCCAGCCTCTTAAAAGGAAAAAGGAAGAGGAGGAAAATTAGACATCTAACGTGATTCCCTGCCCTTCATGCCTCCATGACTTGTGGCTGCAGATAAAACAAATGAAGAGGTTTTAGATAGAGTGAGGCCCATTCTCCTAGTACACAAAAGCACTATTTTTATATTGACTCAGGAGAGAACTCACCTAAAATTATTCTTTGGTTCTGACAGCTATTTGCAGGCTTTAGAAAAGGGGAGGAAAGGAGTGCCTTTCTCAATCACTCTTTAAATAAGTGTCCTTGGGTGAAACTGACACTTCGTCTTTTACGTTACTCCTTTGAGACTCTCAGAGCATGCAGAGGCTGAGAGATTGAGAAACTGCCCTTCCAGCCCCGCAGTCAGACTCCTAAATACCAACTCTGGTCTCTTTTGCTCGCTTCCCATTTTATCAGTTGGGGCAGCTGATATTTCATGTTTCATATTTGAGAACAGAGCTTTTTAAACATTAATGTGCACATATATCCACTGGGGAGTTTTGTTAAAATTGTAGATTTTAATTCAGCAGAGCTGGGGTGCAGTCTGATAGTCCACATTTCCAGCAAGCTCCCAGGTGAAGCCCACGCTGTTGGTGCCAGACTGTGCCCGAATAGTAAGGTTTTAGATGATGCTAAAGAAAACAAGAATATTTTCTTGTACATGATCATTTTCCATAGTTTGCATATCATGTGATTGACTCAAGGCAGTGTTGTGGATCATTTTCCATCCCAGAATGTGGATTGGGTCATTCCAACACAATGAATGTCTCTGAAATGGATAAAACAGGAAAGACATGGATGTTCCAGGGTTTTTCAATCTAGCATTTGTGGAGCATAAGGGAACTGTCCACTTTCATGGAAATTTAAACAACAACTAGACTGGTATCATGCTCAGCAAGGAGGCACCACCATCACAGTGGTGATGACCTGTGTTCACAATGGAGGCACATGATGTTGGTGTTTCCTAAGCCAATCCTTTGCCATTGCACAGAAGTCAGAGATGGTGACACATCAGGTCAACCCATGGCACCATGCTATATCAGAACAGAAAAGAAATCATATCACAGAAATCATATATCTGGAGTTGAGTGGCCCTTGACATATACATACACTATATCAACAACCCAGAAAGAAGGCTGTCTCTGCATCTGAGTGGCCTGAGACAAATGGCATGCAGAATTTGTTTTTCTTGCTTTCCATGAGAAGTCCATTCCCACTAAGCACTTTGAGATTTGTTATGAAAACTTTATTAAATGTATCACAAGTGAGATGGAGGGGTTTGACTCAGTCCTCCAGATCTTTATCACCTTGTATGCTTTTCACTATCTTCTTGCTCCTATTCTCCCTCCTCCTTATCCTTTTCCTCCTTTGATGATCTGTATCTTTCCAGTGAAGCACAGCCATTAAACCCATATACACCACTAAACTCCACATTCCACAAAACCAAAGGGTCTGCTTTTCTTTAAGAGGCTATTTAGCAACCACATATTGTTCTTCTTGTACATCAGTTAGGGCTCATCTCTCATCCCCAACTACTAATTGCTTAATCTTTCTGGAGATAACTCTATTAAACAAATGTTCTTTATTTTTCTGTTTATAAATATTGCTTTTCATTACCCTTATGTTAAATGATAATGTCAAAACTCCCTGTATTGTCTACTGCTGAAAAACAAATTACATCCAAATTTTATCTTTTTAACACAACACACATGCATTATGGTTTCTCTGGGTCAGGAATCTGGGCATAGCTTAGCCCACTAAGTATCTTCTTCTTCTGGATCTTTCATGAAGCAGTGATCATGGTGCCAGCCAGGGCTGAGATCTCACCTCATCCATCTGAAGGTTCCATTGGGGAAGAATCTACTTCTAAGCTAACTCACATGGCTCTTGGGAGGATGTGATTCCTTGCAGGCTATTGGCTTGAGGCTACCCTCAATTCCTGGCCGTGTGGAAATGGGACCTTGCCATGTCTCCAGTATGGCAGCTCACTTCCAATAGAAAGAATCTGCTAAAATGATGGAGTCAGGCTGGGTGTGGTGGCTCACACTTGTAATCTCAGCACTTTGGGAGGTTGAGGCAGGCAGATCACTTGAGGTCAGGAATTCAAGACCAGTCTGGCCAACATGGTGAAGCCCTGTCTCTACTAAAAATACAAAAATTAGCCAGTAGTGGTGGCACATGCCTGTAGTCCCAGCTACTTAGGAGGCTGAGGCAGGAGAACCACTTGAATCTGAGAGGCAGAAGTTGCAATGAGCCTTGATCGTGCCACTGCACTCCAGCCTAGGTGACAGAGCAAAGCTCTGTCTCAAAAAAACAAAGAAAAGAAAAAAAAAAAAAGATGGAGTCATAGTTTTATAACCGAACTTATTTCTCATCAGTTAGTCATTTCTATTGCTTATAAGTCGTGTTTTTAAAAATGAGATTAACATTTAAATAGGTTTGGATGACAGTATCCTGTAAATAGGTAGGCTGAGTAAAGCAGATGGCCCGCCCTACAGGTGAAGGCCTGAGTAGAGCAAAAAGACTGATCTTTCTTTCAGTAAGAGAGAACTCCTTCTGCCTAACTAACTTCGAGCTGAGACCTTGGTTGTGTGGTTTTCTTTTCCTGCCTTCAGCCTCAAACTGAAACACTGGCTCTTCCTGGGTCTCAAGCCTGCAGGACTTTGGAATGAAACGACATCATCAGCGCTCCTGGATCCCCAGTTTCCAAACTCACTCTGCAGATCTTAGAACTTGTCATCCTCCACAAGTGCATGAACCCATTTCTTATAATAAATTTCTATCTCTCTAAATATAGATATATGTATTATATATATAAAATCTATCTCATTTATCTACATTTATCTACCTACCCATCATCCATCCATCCATCATATCTATCTATCTATCTATCTATCTATCTATCTATCTATCTATCTATCTATCTATCCATCCATCCATTATATCTACCCATCCATCATATCTATCTATCGAGCCATCCAACAAAATGCTGGATATTTTGTTCTGTATTCTTCCAATAACTGATAAATCCTTATTCTACTCAGCTCTTTACTCTAGGGATCCTATGGCTCTAGTTCCATGACACCTCAAGGGGACTCCAGCACCATATTTTGCTCTTCACACAAATATTTTCCAACGCAATGGGAAATGGAGCTTCTATTTATGCTATGATCACATTCTCCATGGCCTCTACCAGTGGAGGGATGATGACACCTGAAACCATTTAGAAGATGCCTGCATGATGACAACCTCTCCAGCTCAGCCAGGCATAAATGCAATGGTGTCTGATGCTCTTGAGTAGAAATGGTCCATTTCTACAACTTGCTGCAAACTGCTACTGTGCACAGTGCCTGGCTTAGGACTGCAGCTGATGTGTTACCAGTGCTGCAGTCGGCATGCCTTCCTTGGTTGCAGAACACTCTGAATTGGCTGGAACTTTTTTAGAATATCTATTTATTAGATCCTAAATGTTTAGAATAAAATGTCAATGCCAGGGATAGCAAACAATGACAAGAAATTCTGGTTGCCCTTAGTTTCTTAGAGGAGAAGAAAGAGTTTGGAGCACCAACAACTTCATGGGATTTTGGGCCCTGTGGGAGAAGACACATATTAAAACCAAAACCTGGGTAGTTAATTTCACTCTTGATAACTGTTATATACAGGGGCTACAACTGAAGTCATCCCAGAATATTCCTGGATCACGATTTTATTTAGGGACCCAATAAGCTCATCTCCAATCCTGCTATATGGAAACACCCATTATTGAGAAAATGGAATATCACAGAAAGTAAGTGTTCAATGGGCATTACATATATTTTTACAGTCCATAGTGGATTAGGAACAATTTTCCTTTCCTTGACTCTTTACTCCTTTGGTAGTAATTTTTTAAAGTAAAATTTCTATTTTGAAATAATTTTAAATGTACAGAAAAGTTATGAAGATAGTACAGAGATTCCCCATATATCTTAGCTTCCCCTAATGTTAACATCTTACACAACCAAGGCACATTTGCCAAAACTATGAAACCATCATTGGTACAGAACTACTAACTGCATTACAGGCTGTATTAGGATTTCCACAGTTTTTCCAATAATGATCTTTTCTATTCTAGGATTCAATCCAGGATACTGTTACGATTCATCACCATTAGTCTCCTCTACACTGTGAGAGTTTCTCAGAAGTTCCTTGTTTTGTGTGACCTTGATATTGCTATGGTCTGAATATGTTCTCCCAACATTCACACATTGAAACATAGTTGCTAGTGTGGTGGTATTAGGAGGTGAGATATTTGGGAGGTGATTAGCTCATGAGGGTGGAGCCCTCATGAATGGGATTAATGATCTTATAAAAGAGGTGTTAAGGAGCTGCTCCCCTCTTTTGCCCTCCCACCATGTGAGGACACAGCAAGAAGGCACCATTTAGGAACCAGGAAGTGAGTCTTCACCAGACATAGACTCTGTCACATCTTGATCTTGGACTTCCCAGCCTCTAGAACTGTGAACAACAAATGTCGGTTGTTTATAAATTACCCAGTCTAAGGTATTTTGTTATAGCAGCACAAATGGACTAAGACGTATTTTATCTTAGTTCCTCTATCTTGGTTTGTCTGATATTTTCTGATGATTAAACTAGAGTTAGAGGTTTTGGGGAAGAAGATCTTAGAGGTGAGGAGCACTTTTCATCATATCATATTAGGAGTTCACATGATTTATCATTATGATGTTAGCCATGACCACCTGGTAAAGACAGTGTCTGTGAAGTTTCCCCACTGTTAGTTATTCCTTGTTTAGTTTTGACCATGAAATTTAAAATAAATATTAATTTAAAAATACCTGGTATTATATTTATGTCTTATTTCAATTGAGTTTCTTTTTTCTGGTTTTCAATTTATTTCTAATTCAATTTCATCTTTGTTGTTTTATTTCATCTAGAAAAAAAATTAAACATCACATTTTTCATAGAACTCTCCTGCTTAAACCTGGAGGCTGTTCATGGTTGGGATAAAAGAAAACCCATATTTTGAGCATCTCAAAAGGTATGAGGTAGTCTAATAAATATTTTATGTACATTTCCTACTTACATTTCATAAGAAACGTAAGTTAAATATTAATACCCCACTTTTTTTTTTTTTTCAAATGAAGAAACCAATTTCCTGAGGCCACAGGGAAAGAGAAGTCATAAAATAGGTAGGATAGAACCCAGATTGTTTAGCCAGAGGTTCAAGATCAACCATAAACTTTTCAAATTTGATTCCTGGAGCTCTACTGCATGGACACATTCCTACAGAAATGCCAGAGTCTGTGCCCTGCAGCAAGAACATTCTCTAAGCAGCAGCGCCTTGAACATTCACCCCTATAGCCCCCATTCTCCAAGTTGCTTTTCCAAATGTCACTTATCCTCCAAGCCTGGCTGAAGCCTACCTCCTCCAGAAAGCTCTTGTTGATCACTAAGCCCCTGATATGGTTTGGCTGTGTCCCCACTCAGATCTCATCTTGAATTGTAGTTCCCATAATTCCCACTTGTCATGGGAGGGACCTTGTGGGAGGTAATTGAATCATGGTGGTGGCTATCTCCATGCTGTTCTCAATGATAGTGAGTGAGTCCTCACGAGATCCGATGGTTTTATAAAGGGCTTCCCACTCCCCTTTGCTCTGCGCTTCTCCTTGCTGCTGCCATGTGAAGAAGGATGTGTTTGCTTCCCCTTCTACCATGAGTGTAAGTTTCCTGAGGCCTCCCCAGCCCTGCGGAACTGAGTCAATGAAACCTTTTTCCTTTATAAATTACCCAGTCTCAGTATGTCTTTATTAGTAGTGTGAGAATGGACTAATGCAATCCTCAACAACTGTTCCTCTTACAATGAACACATCGTTTCTAACATTCTTTGGCACTTGATAATATTCTGGGCTCCTTTGTTTCCCAGTTTGTTAAACAGGGTCAGTCCGTGCATGTGGCATACTATAGAGGGGATGCACTTTCTAGTCCTGATGGACGGTGCTGTGCTAGAAACCCCCAGGAGAGCTCTCCAGCATCCTTGTTGGAACCATGCACTGCATCCTTCTCACCACATACTGGCTCCTCTTGGCTTTTACCCCTCTTGTGCTCACTCTCATATAGATGGCTCTGTGTCAGTCTGTGTCAGCCAACTGCAAGGTTAGAGGGGCAGTCCTCAAGGCTGGCTCACTTCTCATAATCACTTCAATTTCAAATAGGTTCACAGAACTACCCTGTTTTAATAATTTGCTAAAAGGACTCACAGGAGTCACTGAAAGGTGTTATGCATATGGTTATGGTTCATTACAGCTAACGGAGACAGATTTAAGTCAGCCCAGGTAAAACACATACAGAAAAGAGTCGGGAAAAGTTGCAAATGTTGAGCTTCCAGATGTCCTGTCCCTGTGGAGTCATGGGCAGTGTTGTTTTCCCTGCATTGCTATGTGACAGTATGCATGGAGTATGTCCAACCTGGAAAGGCCACCTGAGAATTGAGTCCAGAGATTTCACTGGGGCTCTATCACACGAGTGTTGATGATTGCCCATGGGGCAGATCTCCATCTCCAGCCCCTCAGGAGGTCAAGCTGATGCTGCATGGGTCAAAGCCCCTGTCCTACATTCCACTGATAGACTGGCATGACCAGCCTCCTACCCTACATCACATTACTAAACTATGCAGTGACCCAAGGCCATCAGGCAGTCAATCCTACCAGGCTTGACATTCCAAGGGCATTGGGGTCACCTCCCTGAGCAGATTTCTTTCTGAACAAGATTAAATTCTTTACTACATACTGAGGTACTTCTGACTATCTTAGAGACTTTTGCCCTCTTTTAACTTTTAGTTCCTTTTTTTCTTTTTCCTTTTAGAGACATGGTCTTCCGCTGTTGCCCAGGCTGGAGTGCAGTGGCATGATCGTCGCTCACTGCAGCCTCCAACTCCTAGGATCAAATGATCCCTCTACATCAGCCTCCCATGTAGCTGGGACTACAGGTGCATGCCACCATGCCCAGCTATTCTTTTTTTTTTTGTAGAGATGGGTCTTGCTATGCTGCTTAGGCTGGTCGACTTTTAGTTCTTTACATGCCTTCTTAATATACCCAGATTATGTTTGTGTATGCAGACACCAAGACATTTACCGTGGTGTTTCTCTCAGTGCTAGGATCACGGAAAATTTTTTTAGTTTTCATTATGCTTTTCTACTATATCCATATTTTCAACAGAAATTATTGCTTTTATAATTACGATGGGAAGACAGATTTTAATGAGGCTTTTTTCCCTAAAACATATTGCTTAACCAGTTTTGCTCACAATGAGCACCAGAATTTATCCACTTGGTAAGTCACTTATATAACATAATATTTAGGGGATCCTATGCTTTTATTTCTGAGTTATGTAAAAAATGACAGAAAAATACATTAAGAATAATTTAAACTCCATTCACTAGACTATATACAGTTTAAACTATAGGGCCTACACACTACCCCTGAATAATATAAACATATACATGACACATATATGCAAACAGTAATTAGCTACTTGTGTAGATATATAGACATTTTGTGAATTGTGCTACTCAGGAACATATAAGACTCTGTAGCCAGTGTGATGATGAAGATAAATCACCTTTCTATCTGGTCTAAATTCCTTTTCTGCCTATTCAATCCTACTATTTCTTGTTTGTTTGTTTGTTTGTTTGTTTGTTTTTGGAGATGAAGTCTCACTCTGTCGCCCAGGCTGGAGTACAGAGGCACGATCTCAGCTCACTGCAACCTCCTCCTCCCAGGTTCAAGTGATTCTCCTGCCTCAGCCTCCCAAGTAGCTGGGACTACAGGTGCATGCAACCACGCCCAGCTAATTTTTTGTATTTTAGTAGGGACGGGGTTTCACTGTGTTGTCAGGCAGTCTGCCGGCCTCAGCCTCCCAAAGCACTAGGATTACAGGCATGAGCCACCACACTCGGCCACTACTATTTCTTGTCAAGTATGCATCTTCAGTGGGGGCAAAAATTGCTCCTTAGGGGAAAAAATATATTTTTAGGGCAAAAAAAAAAAAATCAAACTATCTTTATCAGTAAAGTATAGAAATGCATGCAAGTACATAAACAGATATGTAGTATATCTCTATTAAAATTTTGTGGGGAGGGAAAATGCCCAAAACACGGGAAAGATGTTCAAAAACATCATTCTGAACTATCTGGGCTGGAGGTGGTGACCCTGTTTGCAGAATATTCTTAGCTTCTGTCTCTGCAACTGTAAAGTGTTCATTTTCAGCAAATTCTTTATAAATATATTTTTAGAAAGAGAAGGATGCTTTGCTGTTATGGTGTACAAAATGCCTAGCATTAAGTACTTATTAACCGAGACTGAATTTTCTCCCTCTGACTATGGCCCAACCTAGGTAGGCACAACTCTGTCATGGACTTTGCAACCAAAAGGCACCATAGAAGGGTCCTGATTCCATTCTTAATGGCAGGAGTCACTTCCTGGCAATTTATGTGTTTTGTACTCTGTTGGGTCTGCTTTGAAAAGCCCCCTCCTTTCCACTGCCTGGCATCTTCCACACAGCATCACCTATGTGAGCCTAAGGGCATGCGTCTCTCAGATGAGATGAGAACGAGAATGAATTCACCTCATCATGTCCAATAAAGCCATGATTAAACACTGAAAGGCAGATGAAAAATTTTGTAAACAATTTAAAGCAAACCACTTACGTAATGGGAAACTCTCATCTATCCTTTTACTGGAAGTATCAGTGTTGTGCCTTATCCCAAATAACTGCTGATGCGTGCAGCCTGAGTCCAGGGGAGAAGTTGAAGATATGGTTAAAGAGAGCTGGATAGTGTTCTATCAGTCAAGGTCTGCTGTGGTTTGAATGTGTCCCCTGAAGTTCAGGCATTGGAAAGTTAATCCCTGATGCAACAGGTTTAAGAGGAGAGACCTTTAAGAGGTGATTAGGCCATGAAGGCTAATGGATTAATGCCCTTATCATGGGAATGAGTTTATCTCAGGAGTGGGTTTCTTATTTTAAAAAAACAAGTTCAGCTCTGTTTTTCACTCTCTCTTACCTTCTCTTTGCTCTTCTGCCTTCTGCCATGGGATAACACAGTATAAAGTCTCTCACCAGATGCCAGCCTCTCAGTCTTGAACTTCCCAGCCTCCAGAATTGTGAACCAGTAAATTCCTCTTCATTATAAATTATCCAGGCTGTGGTATTCTGTGATAATAGCACAGAAAAGACTAAGACAGAAAACTCGTACTTAGAAGTGGGGTTGCTTCTTTAACAAATACCTGAGAATTTGGCAGTGGCTTGGGAACTAGGTAATAGGTAGAGGCTGAAAGAATTTGGAGGAGCAGGCTAGAAAAAGTATACATTGCCATAAATGGAATGTTAAGGGCAATTCTGATGAAGGCTTAGAAGAGGAGAGTTGTAAAGGAGTCTGGAACTTGTTAGAGATTACTTAAGTGGTGGTGATCACAATGCTGGTAGAAAAGAGTAAAGAGGCTGGGCCTGGTGACTCACACCTGTAATCCCAGCACTTTGGGAGACTGATGTGGGTGGATCATCTGAGGTTAGGAGTTCGAGACCAGCTTGACCAACATGGTTGTTTGAAATGCTTGTTGCTTGGTGCCATAAGGAAATAGCACTTGAACATAAATTTAATTTGCTCAGCAAGGCCATTTTTACTTTCTGCAGAAAGAGTACACTCTCCAGCAGTTTCACCATGAGAGTATACTGAACAAAGGAGATAGGGTCATTTATAACCTGACGCGTTCACCCTACTGCTGTGTCTGGTTTCCATTGGCTGGAACGGGACCTCACATTCTGTATTTGTTCTGTATTGGCTAGCAACTTAGAATATTTTAAAAGAGGCAAAGGTAGAGGAGAACAAAGGAAGGAGGAAGTAACTTGTGGAATGCTGATAAAGGTAAAAACACCTTCAAATAAGAAAGAGGAACAGGCTATGACCTAATGCTTGCTTGGACCAGTATAAGCATGCCAGGGCAAATATTTAGGCTAAATTGTGGGAGCTAAGAACATAAAGTGCATTGATTTCTTTATCAAGGCTAGTGGATATTTAAGAATGTTAGCACAGGCCTTTGAATAAATTTTGCTTCTAAGAAAAGTTGCTATTTATTTCTAATTAAATGGGGAGGAAAGTCTTTGAAGAGGAACCTCTACTTTACTTTTTACAATGGTGAAACCCCGTGTCTACTAGAAATACAAAAAATTAGCCAGGCATGGTGGTGGGCGCCTGTAATCCCAGCTACTCTAGAGGCTGAAGCAGAAGAATCACTTGAACCTGGGAGGCAGAGGCTGCAGTGAGCCGAGATCACGCCATTGCACTCCAGCCAACATTGCACTCTTGGGCAACAAGATTGAAACTCCATCTCAAAATAAATAAATAAAAATAAAAGAGTAAAGGTCCTTGTGATGAGGTCTCAGATGGAAATGAGGAACAACTTACTGGACAGTGGAGGAAAGGCCATACTTTTTACCAAGTGGCAAAGAATTTGGCTGAATTGTGTCCACGTCCTAAGACTTTACATAAGGTAGAACTTAAGATGGATAAGCAAGAAATTCAGCAAAGCATTCAGGATGTTGTGTGGTTTCTCTTCATTGCGTATAATAAAATGTGAGAAGAGAGAAATGATTTAAATGCAGAATTTATAATTAAAAGGGAAACAGAACTTGGAGATTTGAAGGATTCTCAGCCTGGCTATGAGATCAAGAATGAAAGAGCATTTTCAAGAGAGGAAAACAGGGGTGTGACCAAGAGATAAGGAAAATAACATGATAGAACAAGCCAGAGGCTATTCAGCAGAACAATGGGAGAATGATCCTGAAGGTATTTCAGAAATTAGCAATTTTGCCCCTCCCATCACAGGCCCAGAGTGCCAAGGTCTGGGGAAAGGAAATATGTCAAAAGAGAGGCCCATGGTGCCCGTGGGACCACAGTACTCACTGCCCTGCACCACCTGAAGTGTCTGCTTCCCACATTCCAGTGCAGTGCTCCTCAGGTGCCCCAGCTGTGGCTCAAGTGAGCCCAGGTTCAGCTTGACTCCCCACTGCAGAAGGCAAAAGTCATAAACCTTGGTGGTGTCCACATAGTGCTAATTCTGCAGGCATACCAAATGCAAGAGCTGTGCAGGCATGGCTTCCTCCACCCAAATTTTAAAGGATGTCAATGACAGCCTGGGGACCCAGAAACAGGCCTGTGACAGAGGAAAAGCTGCTGCAGACAGTCTCCACCAGGGCAAAGCCTAGTGGAGCTGTGGGAGAAGAGTAACCCCCTGATCCTGAGACCCCAGAACTACAGAGCTACCAGCATGTAACGCCAGCCTGGTGAAGCCACAAGCACCTGACTCCAACTCATCAGAGTAACTGTGTGTGCTCTTCAGTAAATTGGTGGGGACTGGGCCCGCAGGGCCTTGAAGGCCCAACTTCCACCCCAGTGTGTCCACAAGGTGGAACATAGAGTCAAGAAATACAATTCTGGAGCCTTAAGATTTGATGTTGTTCACCCTGTTGAGTTTTGGACCTACATTTCTGTAAGTCCAATATATTTCTGTTCTTTACAAATACCTATTTCTTCCTTTTGAGAGAATGTGTCTCCTATGCCTGTCCCACCATTGTATTTGGAAAGCAGATATCTTGTCTGATTTCAGAGGCTCACAACTGAGAGAAATTTGCCTCAGAAGAAATCATGCTTTAAATCTTACCCGTATCTGATTTAGATGATACTTTGGACTTTTGAGTTAGTGCTGGAACGAGTTAAGACGTTGGGGCTATTGGGATGTAATAAATGTATTCTGCATGTGAGAAAAACAGAAATTCAGGGGGCCATGGGCAGAATTCTGTGGTTTGAATGTATCCCCAAAGTTCAGGTGTTGGAAATCTAATTCTCAATGTATTACAACAGTGTTAATTGGTGGGACCTTTAAGAGGTGATTAAGCCATTGAGGGCTCTGCCCTCATGTGTTAATTGGTGGGACCTTTAAGAGGTGATTAGGCCATTGAGGGCTCTGCCCTCATGTGTTAATTGGTGGGACCTTTAAGAGGTGATTAGGCCATTGAGGGCTCTGCCCTCATGTGTTAATTGGTGGGACCTTTAAGAGGTGATTAGGCCATTGAGGGCTCTGTCCTCATGAATGGATTAATATCATTATCACAGGAGTGAGTTTCTTATATAAGGCCAAGTTCCACCTATTTCTCTCTCTCTTCGAGGCAGGGTCTTGCTCTGTAACTTACTGCTCTTGCTCTCTCTCTTACCCTCTTTGCCCTTTCACTTTTTGCCATGAGACGACACAGCACGAAGACTCTCGCCAGATGCTGGACCCCCAATCTTGGACTTCCCAGCTTCCAGAATTGCGAGCCAATACATTTCTGTTATTTATAAATTACTGAGACTCTAGTATTCTGTTATAGCAGCACAAATCAGACTATGACAGGATCCAGTTGGAAAACCAGGAATCACACTAGCTATTTCCATAGAGGAGATTGAATGTAGGGAATTGATTACACAGGTGTTGACAGCTAGAAAAGCAAAAATGAAACATTAGGTCATGAAGAGACAGTAGCTTTAGAAATCAGCTGCCACCAACAGAGTATAGAACACAGGTTGGCCAGCCTATTTTGTGTATGTGATGGGTCAGACAGTAAATATTTTAGGCTCTTTGCACCATATGATTCATGCAACAGCTACTCATACCTTACCACTACAGTGGGAGAGCAACCATAGACAATATGGAAATAAATGGGCAAGGGTTTGTTGCAATGAAACTGGTTTTTTTTTTTTCCCCACAAAAACAGGATGTGGGCTGGATCTGGATTTCACACATACAAAAGTCATTTTAATTACACTCTCCTTACTCTTTTTTTTAATAACTATTTCCTATACCAAAATGCCACCTGGCAAACTCCTATTCATCCTTTAAGACTCACCAAAAGTAGGCCAGGTATGGTGCCTCATACCTGTAATCCCAGCACTTTGGGAGAATGAGGTAGGTGGATTGCTTGAGCCCAGTTCAAGACCAGCCTGGGCAACATGGTGAAACCCCATCTCTACAAAAAACACAAAAATTAGCCATGCCTGTAGTCCCAGCTGCTTAGGAGACTGAGGTGAGAGGATCACCTGAGCCCAGGACGTGAAGACTGCAGTGAGCCATGATAATGACACTGCACTCCAGCCTGGGCGACAGAGTGAGACCCTGTCTTAAAAAAAAAAAAGGCTACCCATGTGTTGATGTTTCCTCTCAAGCATGAAATCCACCAAAGCTTGCTTACATTCATCCCTATATTTGCAAGAAACTAGCATAGTCTCTAGCACACACAGAGTGCTAAACAACTGTTTCATGAAAAGAGGAACAAACCAGGTAACAAGCAAATATTAACCAAAAAATTACCCCCATGGATTAAGTATTTACAAGGAGTAAAGAACTGTTTAATGACTCTCCTTAATCTTCCCAGAAACTCTGGGAAGGAAACTGTAATTATCATTTATATTTTATGAATGAGGCAAATGAGGCACAGACTTCAAGCTACATCCCTAAGTTTATATAGATGGTCAGTGCATGACCCAAGAACAGAACTCGGGAGTCTGAGTCCAGAGTTTCATCCTCGCACTGCTCTGGAATCCCATATCCGTGCACGGTCTTTATCCGTGATAGCAACAGCGCACTTGCAAGAAGTCCTCTTTATGCTAAGAAAGAATAAACATACCCTTCATAAATAATGCAAAAAACAAGTGAACTGCTTCTGAAGAGTGGAAACCTGCTTTCAAGGAGTCTGAAGTATGGTAGGAATTAATAAAACATTTTAAGGGTACTCTACAATTCAAATATGAAAAGGAAAATCAATTAGTGATCTGAAAGAACTAACAAGTGAAACTATTATTATTTACCATATATGGAGAATCCATAACATTCTTGAGAGTGTCGAGCACACAAAATTCATTCTCTGTGCTATGTAAGTATAATTTTATCCAGTGGTAGAAATGTCAGTCACTGTGGTTGGATCACTGTTTTAATTTAGCAGGGTCTGCCTCTGAGGTTAAAAAAAAAGTGCCAAATAAAATAGCACACACTTTCTCATTAAGTTGCCTAATTCCATCAAATTTGTTTGACTGAAATACTACACCCCAGTGTTTGAGTCTACAAACACATTCACACACAATAAATTTAAGAGGCTCACAATTGTAGGTATTAGTCCCTTATATTCTATCTTGTTTTCAATCTTCCTTATAAAATAGAAGACAATTCCAGAAAGTCCCTTGTTTGGATTAGATTCTATTATTTCTACAACAAGAACTCATTTTCTATATAACACAGTCACTTTGGAAAGGTCTTATTTTGTTAAAGGGGTCCCAGAGCATATGTCACTGTAATTACAGTCTCTTCAAAATGCAGACTTTTATGCAACAAATTTCAGTTAGTAGAAAAGTTTCCTTTATGTGCAAAGAAATGTTTTGATTTTACTTTTTGTTTTTTGAGTTCCATACAATGCTAAAGTTTAGATGGTTTAAAATTGGTTTTATATGGCTGTTGATTTCTTTGTAAATTCTCTAAAAACTACATTTCTAACACCATTCTGTGTGAATAAATCTAGAGTTTCAGACATATCTGACAAGAAGTTATTTCTCACATATCTCTTAATTCTAACAATAGGTGTTTCGTAAAGAAACTATCATTAGAAAGCATTTTACATGCATTATTTAATTTATTTTTGGGGGAACAGATGTTGGTGCTGTCATCTTCTCTAATTGGCAGATGAAGCTCCGAGACTATTTTACCAAAGCTGGTGTCTTAGCACAGGCTAAGCTGCAGCATCAAATAGATGCAATAGATTCTGGCTCAGACATAGTCAGTCTCATAAACAATGTGATTGTGTACTGCAGGGCACTGGGAGACTCAGATCCACACAGTCATTCAGGTATCCAACTTGTCATGCTTCTATGATCTTCAACTCATGTCTTCAAGGGTCCCTGTGGGCATCACCATCACAGTCAGCTGGAAGAAAGATTGGGGGGGGAATCTGTGGGGTACTTTTATAAGGATGTTCTGGCATGCTTCATTTTTCTTGGCTTTTTCCTGGGAGGACATGGACACATGGGCACAGCTAACAGAAAGGGAGGCTGGAAATGGGAATGCCTGTGGAGCATTTATTACCTCCTTCAGTTAATAAAAAGCCTGGCTCAGAGCCCTCTGTCTATACTGTCTGAATGCCCTGTGGGATTGAGCCCTTAACCTGCTGGGTCCCACTCTAACTCCAGGCAGAGACTGTCAGGATGGAACTGAATTATAGGACACCTAGTGGGTATTCATTGGAGAATTGCTTGGTTTATGAGGGAAAAACCCTCATACATCTGGCATCAGAAGTGAGTAGGGGCTGACACAAGAGAAGAAAACCTTTTTGTTTTTCACATAAACAAATATGCAGGCTGTAACTGAGAGATGCTGCAGGGGTGTGTTTGTGAAACCCCTAAAGATGAGACCAGGTGGTCTGAGAGCAAACAATGGGGACCTTGATGCTAACCACCAAATGCTGTGCTCAAAGTGAGAGGTGAGAAATGATTTTCCATCATGTCACTCCTTCAGATCATATGCACAATATTTGGGCTATTGGTTTTAATCCCTCATGCCCAACATTTTGCAGCTGTTCTAAAGAAACACACAGGTTCTAAAGCCAGCACTCTACAAAACTGACTCTATATTTGCAGGAGGAATTGACTCTTCAGTGAGTGTTTGCCAGGTTTTCCATTTGTCACATTTTCTAACAAGAAGAATGCGATTGTTCAAATCACTCAGGGATAAGTGGCTTGCATTAGCATGCCTATTCAGGGACTTTTTCTGGAAGCATTCTAGGAAGTAAAATGTGGGTTCATATCTTTATTATAGGCAACATGGGGCTTTATTTACAAACAAAGTGCTTTAGACAAGGTCTTTTGCATAATACAAATAGCAACTTATTTTCAAATGGCCATAATACTTGTAGTCAAAACTCTTTCAATTGAAATAACATTAGCATATGTCTTATTTTCTGGAAAATGCACAGGAAATGGTGAGAAATGCACATTCTATATGCTTTCAGGAGAACTAAGCCATTGAAGCAAAAGGAAAACTAAGTAGTGATTAAAAGATCCGATTCCCCACTTTGGGAAGATACACGAATTTGATTCAAGAAATGGGTATTGAGCTGGGCACAGTGGCTCATGCCTGTAATCCCAGTACTTTGGGAGGCTGAGGAAGGCAGATTGCTTGAGCCTGGGGGGTTGAGACCAGCTTGGGCAACATAGTGAGACTCTGTCTCCACAAAAAATTTTAAAAATTAGCTGGGCATGGTGGCACACAACTATGCTCCTAACTACTTGGGAGGCTGAGGTGGGAGGATTGCTTGAGCCCTAGAGGTTGAGGCTGCAGTGAGCAGTGATTATGCCACTACACTCCAGCCTGGGTGATGAAGCAAGACTATGTCTCAAAAAATAAACAAATAAGCAAAAAGTCAATAAATGAGTAAATAAATAAATAAAAAGTGTTGAGCTCCTTTGAGGTGATGTTCATGCCACCATGGATTAAAGGTCACATAAGATACGATCCTTTCCCCCAAGAAATTTGTAATCTAGCTTTGCAATAATTCATTTAGATATTCGCAACTGCTATGTCAGATAACACCTTTCTTAATTTTTTCCCTCTCCTAGTACCATCTCAATTCATAAGGACCAAGGAAACAGTGATATCTACTTAAGCCCAGACAATCATCCAAAGAATTAAAAGCTAGGTAACACTGTCCTCTGTGTGATATATCCTTAATTATTTTAACAAACAGAAGTCAGTAACTGTTTTTGCATGAAATGGTCACAGGCCAAGGCTCTCTTCTTTGATTTAAGGCTCTTTGGGGTCACTGAAGTGTCATTTGGAAAATGACTTCCCGATGCATAATGATCCACTGAAGCCTGTCGCAGAGGCTCTTCCATGAGAGCTGCAATTTATTTTCTTGCAAATATTGTTTTAAAACAGTAAGCAGCTGAAGGTCGGAAGAGAGGCTCATGAAAACAGGCTTAACGCAACTCCAGGATATTTTTCAAACACACTGGAGAGGAGAAAATTTGTTCATAAATACACATTTAGAGAAATGGTTCGACAGACACAGAAAAGATACGTTTCTCTTACCCCCAAGCACATGGTTGTAACCCATGCAACAATATACATAAAAGAAAAGAATAGATGGCTTTAGAGACCTGGATTCAAATGCGAGCCTTTCCATGCATTGATTATGCCCATTTTGTTTGCAAATCAAAGTTTTTGAGCTCAGTCGCCTCATATAATACAAAATTACCTGCCTCAAAGACTGTGACAATTAAACACAATACTGTATACAAATGCTAAAGAACAAAGCCAGCTGCATAGTATACACTCAATAAACTGCAGGGATGAGTGCTAAGATGATTGTTAAACAGGAGTTATACACAAAATAATTAGGTATACAGTATATAAAACCCAATCTTCTCTTCATTTGTGGGAGTATGTCAATCGGATATCTAATGTTATGTTGCTTGTTAAATAATCATTTTCATAAGCAGGAAAAATAAAAACCTATGCAGCTATAAAAATAAACAGTATTAAAGACTTTATTTAACTCTTGAGTTAGGAAACTGGTTGTAAGATGTTGCAACCAGTTCAAAGTCGACTCCAAACAGACACATTTATAGATCAGGAATATTGAAACCTGAGGACATAAAACTACCTTCTTCCACAGTTCGGGAAGGAAATAATTGAAACTATACCAGACAGGACAGAATTTGCTTATGAATAGACAGGAATGATTTTGCACTCAGTTATCTACAATGTATGAGGATGTAAGTTTGGTCCCACAGAATCAGAATCTGATAATCCTAGAGGCTGTACTCTTCTAGGAAATGCATCATTGTCCTTTAAAGCACATTTTTCTACAATTATTACATATATATTTTATATATAATATAGGAAATAAAAATATCTATTTTGTGTAGATATGTTTGCATGTAAGTGTTCAATTTTGCTTGCTGTTTTGTATACCACAACATACATATTGTATCTTTTCACATACGCACCCACCTGTAAAAGTTAAAATTACTAAAATTGAGTGAATCCTGGTTCTATGCCTGTTATATAGAAAATAAGTAAATGATGGAGTGCATCAAAGAATTGTACAATTTGAGCAAAAAGATTATCTCACTCTGCCATTTCTCATAATCATTCCACCAATACTTTATGAACTTCTTGAGTTATAGACAATAAATTCCAAATATTGAAAGTTGTGTTGGAGTCCTTTAGACTGGATGCCTTCAGATTTTTTTTTTTCTTTTTAGAGACAGGGTCTCACTCTATCACACAAGCTGGAGTGCAGTGGTGCAATCATAGCTTGCTGCAACTTTGAACTCCTGGGCTCAAGAGATCGTCCCACTTCAGCCTCCTGAGTTGTTGGGACTACAGGCACATGCCATCACAGGCTAATTTTTTGTATTTTCTATGAAGATAGGGTCTTGCTATATTGCTCTGGCTGGTCTTGAACTCCTGACCTCAAGTGACCCTCCTGCCTCAGTCTCCCAAAGTGCTGGGATTACAGGCATAAGCCACTGCACCCACCCAGCCACCTTCACACATGATAAGGATGGTGAGGAACAGGGATGCTGGTTTTAACGAGGTTCCCTGATGGTGGCCTCATGTGTGCTGCTCCCACAGCGTGGCTGAGGGTGGAAGCTGATTCCTGGTTGGTGGAAGGTAAGGGAAGTGCACCACTGCCTTCTCTCTGCACTGGAAAGAGACGGGACTGTGTCTAGGGAGGGTGTGCAGGAGGCCGTGTCTCAGGGGTTGAGGGTCATTGGTCATTTGTCATGTTCCTCCTTTCAGGAAGCAGGAGTTGGTCCTGTAGGACTCCTTTCCCGGAGAGCGCCTGCTACAGGAGGACAGAGGCATCTGCAGCCGCCCTGGCCCTCTCTCTAGTGCAGACCCACGTCATTCCTCCCCCATGCTGCCAGACCTGGCTGTCCCCTGTCTGCGGCTTCCTGCCTGGCCCTTTCCTTTCTCTCCTGGCCCTCATTCCTTAGCTGGTGTCCCCAGCATGTTTTTCTTGCCTGAAGACATCAAAACTCTGCTTCTGCTTTCTCTTCTCCTTCCTCTTAGGCAGGCTGCAGCCACCTTCCTCTGACCCTCTGGAGCTCTGAGAGGATCCAAGAGAATATAGCGTTGCCATCCAGGTCTGTGTGGCAGCAGATGCTCTCCCTCACCCAGAAGTCCGTTCGAGTGGCAGCTTTGCGCCCACGTCCTGAAAATGTCCCCACCTTCATTAAAAAAGATCCAGAGCAGGCCGGGCGCGGTGGCTCACGCCTGTAATCCCAGCACTTTAGGAGGCCGAGACGGGTGGATCACGAGGTCAGGAGATGGAGACCATCCTGGCTAACGCGGTGAAACCCTGTCTCTACTAAAAAAATACAAAAAAACTAGCCGGGTGAGGTGGCGGGCGCCTGTAATCCCAGCTACTCGGGAGGCTGAGGCAGGAGAATGGCGTGAACCCGGGAGGCGGAGCTTGCAGTGAGCTGAGATCCGGCCACTGCACTCCAGCCTGGGCGGCAGAGCGAGACTCCGTCTCAAAAAAAAAAAAAAAAAAAAAAAAAAGATCCAGAGCGGTCACCAACTCTTCACTACCCCATGTTGGGGCTCATAAAACAATGCGGCAAAATGCAGGCCTCAGCAGTGGCCTTGGAAGCAAACTTCTCTCTGTGACCTTCTCCTGCCTTCCTGTCTCAGTCCCATCCTTCCCGGAGGCCTCAGAGAAACTAGAAGCCCTCCTTCCCTTGGCTGGTCCTAGAAACCAGAACCCTTTTCTCCAAAGCCAGCCATAAAACCTAAAAATAGGACTTTAACTTTCCCTCTGCCTTTCTGTGTAAAAACTGGCCATAAAGAAATTCCCTGACCTACCTTGTTTGACTGTAGATCCTAAAACCCCCTTTCCAGAGAGGGTCCCACCTCACACACAGAAGGAAGGAATGCTGCTCAGAGAGGCCAAGAAGAATCTAGACAGACAGGCCTGGCTGGGTTTCCCCACTCAGTCCACCAGCTTTAGATCAGGCCCTTTTTGTTCAACCTTGTTTCTGCATGCTGTCCATGCTTTGTTGAACCTTAGCATAAAAATGGATCGTTTCCCCTGTATCTTTGGGCCTTCATTCTGAAGTCTCCTATTTGTACACATTAATTTGCATATCTTTTCTCCTGTTAATCTGCCTTTTGTAAGTTTATTTTCCAGTGAAACTTCAGGGGACCCCTTGGCCCCTGCACCCCATACACTTGCACACAGGCACATACTCACCCCCAGCTGTGTAGTACACAGTGGACAGAAATAAGGTGGGATGCAGAGGCGCACATGCAAAATTATATTTCTATCTGGTGGATCAGTGGAAGGGAGGGTTTGTGTTTAACAAGGATGTGTCTGTGCCTTTCTCAGTTTCAGGAGCAAGTGAACCATCTGGGAATCTCATGAATATGAAGACTTTGGCCCTGTGGGTCTGGGGCAGGGGGGTGTGAGTCACTGTCTTCACTGTGGCTCAGAGTCTGTGATGTGGAGAGCTGATGGTGGGGCCGATCGTCTCTCTGGGGAGCAAAGTTTGGTGTCACCATCATCTCTTAAAGCTGCAGTGTGCTGGCTGAGCAGGGGTCTGTGTTTTAGGGGGTTGGAGTCATTGGTAATTAGTTTCCACCTTCTTCATCTCTTTTTTTTTTTTTTTTTTTTTGAGACAGAGTCTCTCTGTTGCCTAGGCTGGAGTGCAGTGGCACAATCTCGGCTCACTACAACCTCCTCCCCCCCGGTTCAAGCGATTCTCCTCCCTCAGCCTCCCCAGTAGCTGGGACTACAGGCATGTGCCACCACACCCAGCTAATTTTTGTATTTTTGGTAGAGACAGGGTTTCACCATATTGGCCAGACTGGTCTCAAACTCCTGGCCTCAAATGATCTGCCTGCCTCGGCCTCCCAAAGTGCTGAGTTTACAGGTGTGAGCCACCGCACCTGGCCCTTCTTCATCTCTTATGTTTCCAAGGGCCTAGCCTTCATTGTTACCAGTATCTTCCCATAGATCTAGTGTTGGTCAACGTTGTTCAGTCACTTCCAGGATTTACTGAGACCAGCAGCTCCCCCTGTGCACTCACTGCCTTCCTTATGGCCATGACATGGCCCCCAGACAGGGGGCCAAGCCTCTCTAAAGCATCTGTGAAAAGAAGGCAACAGAGTGTATGTGAGCACGGTGGGTGTCAATGACTCCCAAATCACCCTAAGGCTGAGATGTCCTATGACAAACCTTGCTACCCACATAAACTCCCCTAAAAACATCTATCTGCTCTTAAAATAGCCATGGGCATGGCATTTCATTGTCCATAGACTTCTCGGCAGCCTGGAGTTCCACCTCCACCCAAGCCATATGTGTCCTCGTCTCTTGGCTGCCACACCAAGTCAGGCTCTGTCTCAGGGAGAAACCCAGGGGGTGGGGTGTGAAGAAATGTTCCCACCTCAGGCCCTGCTGTAGGAATAAAGGTGGATCTCTTCTGCTTTTCAGAACAGATCTCTGCAAAAGCTAATCATCCCTTAAACACTAATAACAACTGCAGGACACAACCTATTGTGTCTGAAAACTATGAAGGGTTAATCACATTTTCTAAACACAAAGTACTTTCCCCTAAGCACAACTGGGCCCACAGGGCAGTGGCTCATGCTTGTAATCTCAGCACTTTGGGAGGCTGAGGCAGGAGGATCACTTGAGGCTGGGATTTCGAGACCAGCCTGAGCAACATAGCAAGATCCAGTCTTGACAAGAAATTTTCTTTTGAAATTAGCCAGGCATGGTGGTGCACACCTGTAGTCCCAGCTACTAGGGAAGCTGAGGTGGGAGGACCCTTTGAGCCCAGGAGTTCAAGGCTGCAGTGAGCTATGATTGCACCACAGCACTCCAGCTTGCATAGAGCAAGATCCAGACTCTTTGTAAAATTTTTTGGAAGGTATGCTATTATTTCAAGCTAAAAGTTTATACAGTAATTGCTTTGTGTTCTGTAACATTCTAGAATGCAATGACATACCTAAAAAGGGCATTTTAAATAAATTATTCCTTTTGGGCATAAAGTGTGTGGGGTATAGGGGCCACAGGGTCACCTGAAGTTTCACTGAAAAATAAACTTACAAAAGGCAGATAATTAGGAGAAAAGGCATACAAATTAATGTGTACACACAGGAGACTTCAGAATGAAGACCCAAAGAAATATAACAATAATAATAATAATAAATAAGTCTGAATTTGAATTAACACAGTTTAGCAATGGAGTCACTCTTTGTCAATCATTTAGCCATTCTGAAAATTGCTTTGTAAAATTTTTTGGAAGGTATGCTATTATTTCAACCTAAATATTTACACAATAATTATTTTGTGTTGTGTAACATTTTAGAATGCAATGACTATCTGCAAAGGGCCTTTTAAATAAATTATTCCTTTTGGGCATAAAAAATAATTTTGTGGTGCTTTATGGGTAGGGAGGTGGGCAGTAGGGGGTTGCTGGATGGATGATGGATTTGAGCAAACCCAAAATTAGGAGGATCTATCTGGGGTAGGACCTGGTGGTACATAGAATAGACTGGACTCCTATTTGGCCATAAGCATTGAGCCCCTTTGCATTCAGTTTTTGAAACAAAATTGCCTTAGAGAATAATTATTCATCTTTTCAAAGACTAATGATTGCTCCCCACGTGGCTCCAAACACAGATTCTCAGGATCTCATTTAGATGTATTAATATCAGCTTAGCCAGCCAAGCTTTTTATCCATAAAGTTATACAAGAAGAGGAAAAGAGAGGACTGCCTGTATGATGGATAAGGTCAATAGATGTCAGAACAGCCAGGTGCGGTGGCTCACACCTGTAATTCCAGCACTTTGGGAGGCTGAGGTGGGTGGGAGGTTAGGAGCTCAAGACTAGCCTGACGGTGAAACCCCATCTCTACTAAAAATACAAAAATTCACTGAGCGTGGTGGCAGGTGCCTGTAATCCCAGCTACTCAGGAGGCTGAGATAGGAGAATTGCTTGAACCTGGGAGGTGGAGGTTGCAGTGAGCCAAGATCATACCACTGTACTCCAGCCTGAGCAAGACTCCATCTCAAAAAAAAAAAAAAAAAAAAAAAAGGATGTCAGAATAGCTTCAGCCCCTGTCTTATACCTGCTACGGGTAAAGGTCCTGCTACAGACAAGAGGATGCTGCATGTTCATGCACCACCTGACAGATCCATTTATACAGACCTGACATTTTTTTCTGAGGCCTCTGTTCTGTTCCGTTGGTCCGTATATCTGTTTCGTACCAGTACCATGCTGTTTTGGTTACTGTAGCCTTGTAGTATAGTTTGAAGTCAGGTAGCATGATGCCTCCAGCTTTGTTCTTTTTGCTTAGGATTATCTTGGATATATGGGCTCTTTTTTGGCTCCATATGAAATTTAAAGTAGTTTTTTCTTTTTTCTTTTCTTTTTTTTTTTGAGATGGAGTCTTGCTCTGTCACCCAGGCTGGAGTGCAGTGGTGCGATCTCGGCTCACTGCAAGCTCTGCCTTGCTGGTTCATGCCATTCTCCTGCCTCAGCCTCCTGAGTAGTTGGGACTACAGGTGCCCGCCACCATACCTGGCTAATTTTTTTTTTTTTTTTGTATTTTTAGTAGAGATGGGGTTTCACCTTGTTAGCCAGGATGGTTTTCATCTCCCGACCTCATGATCTGCCCACCTCAGCCTCCCAAAGTGCTGGGATTACAGGCATGAGCCACTGCACCTGGTCTAAAGTAGTTTTTTCTAATTCTGTGAGGAAAGTCGGTGGCAGTTTGATGGGGATAGCATTGAATACATAAATCACTTTGGGCAAGTATGGCCATTTTCATGATATTGATTCTTCCTATCCATGAGCATGGAATGTTTTTCCATTTGTTTGTGTCCTCTTGTTTCCTTGAGCAGTGGTTTGTAGTTCTCCTCGAAGAGGTCCTTCACATCCCTTGTAAGTTATATTCCTAGGTATTTTATTCTCTTTGTAGAAATTGTGAATGAGAGTTCACTCATGATTTGGCTCTCTGTTTGTCTATTATTAGTGTATAGGAATGCTTGTGATTTTTGCACATTGATTTTGTATCCTGAGACTTTGCTGAAGTTGCTTATCAGCTTAAGGAGATTTTGGGCTGAGATGATGAGGTTTTCTAAATATACAATCATGTCATTTGCAAACAGACAATTTGACCTCCTCTCTTCCTATCTGAATACCCTTTATTTCTTTCTCTTGCCTGATTGCTCTGGCCAGAACTTCCAATACTATGTTGAATAGGAGTGGTGAAAGAGGGCATCCTTGCCTTGTGCTGGTTTTCAAAGGGAATGCTTCCAGCTTTTGCCCATTCAGTATGATATTGGCTGTGGGTTTGTCATAGATAGCTCTTATTATTTTGACATATGTTCCATCAATACCTAGTTTATTGAGAGTTTTAACATGAAGAGGTGTTGAATTTTATTAAAGGCCTTTTTTGCATCTATTGAGATAATCATGTGGCTTTTGTCATTGGTTCTGTTTATGTGATGGATTATGTTTATTGATTTGCATATGTTGCACCAGCCTTGTATCCCAGAGATGAAGCCGACTTGATCATGGTGGATAAGCTTTTTGATGTGCTGCTGGATTCAGTTTGCCAGTATTTTATTGAGGATTTTCACATTGATGTTCATCAGGGGTATTGGCCTGAAATTTTCTTTTTTAGTTGTGTCTCTGCCAGGTTTTGGTATCAGGATGATGCTAGTGTCATAAAATGAGTTAGGGATGAGTCCCTCTTTTTCTATTGTTTGGAATAGTTTCAGAGGGAATGGTACCAGCTCCTCCTTGTACCTCTGGTAGAATTCAGCTCTGAATCCATCTGTCCTGGGCTGTTTTTGGTTGGTAAGCTGTTAATTACTGCCTCAATTTCAGAACTTGTTACTGGCCTATTCGGGGATTCAACTTCTTCCTGGTTTAGTCTTGGGAGGGTGTATGCATCCAGGAATTTATCCATTTCTTCTAGATTTTCTAGATTATTTGCGTAGAGGTATTTATGGTATTCTCTGATGGTAGTTTGTATTTCTGTGGGATCAGTGGTGATACCCCTTTATAATTTTTTATTGTGTCTATATGATTCTTCTCTCTTTTCTTCTTTATTAGCCTGGCTAGCAGTCTATCTATTTTGTTTATCTTTTCAAAAAACCAGCTCCTGGATTCATTGATTTTTTTTGAAGGGTTTTTCATGTCTTTATCTCCTTCAGTTCTGCTCTGATCTTAGCTATTTCTTGTCTTCTGCTAGCTTTTGAATTTGTTTGCTCTTGCTTCTCTAGTTCTTTTCATTGTGATGTTAGGGTGTCAATTTCAGATCTTTCCCACTTTCTCTTGTGGGCATTTAGTGCTATAAATTTTCCTCTAAACACTTTCAGCTGTGACCTACAGATTCTTGTATGTTGTGCCTTTGTTCTCATGGGTTTCAAAGAACTTATTTATTTCTGCCTTAATTTCATTATTTACCCAGTAGTCATTTACAAGCAGGTTGTTTAGTTGCCATGTAGTTGTGCAGTTTTGAGTGAGTTTCTTAATCCTGAGTTCTAATTTGATTGCACTGTGGTCTGAGAGACTGTTTGTTATGATTTCCATTCTTTTGCATTTGCGAAGTGTTTTACTTCCAATTATGTGGTCAATTTTAGAATAAGTGTGATGTGGTGTTGAGAAGAATGTATATTCTGTTGATTTGGGGTGGAGAGTTCTGTAGAGTCTATCAGGTCTGCTTGGTCCAGGGCTGAGTTCAAGTCCTGAATATCCTTGTTTATATTCTGTTTTGTTGATCTGTCTAATATTGACAGCGGGGTGTTAAAGCCTCCCACTATTATTGTGTGGGAGTCTAAGTCTCTTTGTAGGTCTCTAAGAACTTGCTTTATGAATCTGGGTGCTCCTTTATTGGGTGCATATATATTTAGGATAGTTAGCTCTTCTTGTTGAATTGATCCCTTTATCATTATGTAATGCCCTTCTTTGTCCTTTTTGAGCTTTGTTGGTTTAAAGTCTGTTTTATCAGAGACTAGGATTGCAACTCCTGCTGTTTTTTTTGCTTTCCATTTTCTTGGTAAATATTCCTCCATCCCTTTATTTCGAGCCTATGTGTGTCTTTGCATGTGAGATGGGTATCCTGAATATAGCACACTGATGGGTCTTGACTCTTTATCCAATTTGCTAGTCTGTGTCTTTTTATTAGGACATTTAGCCCATTTACATATAAGGCTAATATTGTTATGTGTGAATTTGATCCTGTCATCATGATGCTACATGGTTATTTTGCCAGTTAGTTGATGCAGTTGATGCAGTTGGTGCAGTTTATTTGTAGTGTCAATGGTCTTTACAATTTGCTACGTTTCTGCAGTGGCTGGTACTGGTTTTTCCTTTCCATATTTAGTGCTTCCTTCAAGAGCTCTCGTAAGGCAGGTCTGCTGGTGACAAAATCTCTCAATATTTGCTTGTCTGTATTTTATTTCTTCTTCACTTATGAAGCTTAGTTTGACTGGATATGAAATTCTGGGTTGAAAATTCTTTTCTTTAAGAATGTTGAATATTGGCCCCCACTCTCTTCTGGCTTGTAGTGTTTCTGCAGATAGATCCACTGTTAGTCTGATGGGCTTCCCTTTGTGGGTAACCTGACCTTTCTCTCTGGCTGTCCTTAACATTTTTTCCTTCATTTCAACCTTAGTGAATCTGACGATTATGTGTCTTGAGGTTGCTCTTCTCAAGGAGTATCTTTGTGGTGTTCTCTGTATTTCCTGAATTTGAATGTTGGCTTGTCTTGCTAGGTTGGGGAGTTTCTCCTGGATAATAACCTGAAGAGTGTTTTCCAACTTGGTTCCATTTTCCTCGTCATTTTCAGGTACACCCTTCAAATGTAAGTTAGGTCTTTTCACACAGTCCCATATTTCTTAGAGTCTTGTTTGTTCCTTTTCATTCTTTTTTCTCTAATCTCGTCTTCACACTTCATTTCATTAAGTTGATCTTCAGTCTCTGATATCCTTTCTTCTGCTTGATCGATTCAGCTATTGACACTTGTTTGTGCTTCACGAAATTCTCATGCTGTGTTTTTCAGCTCCATCAGGTCATTTATGTTCTTCTCTAAACTCGTTATTTTAGTTAGCAATTCCTTTAACCTTTTTTCAAGGTTCTTTAGTTCCTTCCATTGGGTTAGAACGTGCTCCTTTAGCTCAGAGGAGTTTGTTATTACCCACTTTCTGAAACCTACTTCTGTCAATTCGTCAAACTCATTCTCCATCCAGTTTGGTTCCCTTGCTGGTGAGGAGTTGTGATCCTTTGGAGAAGAGGCACTCTGGTTTTTGGAATTTTCAGCCTTTTCCCACTGGTTTTTCCTCATCTTTGTGGATTTATCTACCTTTAGTCTTTGATGCTGGTGACCTTCAGACCAGCAGGGTTTTTGTGTGGACATCCTTTTTGTTGATGTTGATGCTATTCCTTTCTGTTTGTTAGTTTTTCTTCTAACAGTCAGGCCCCTCTGCTGCAGGTCTCCTGGAGTTTGCTGGAGGTTCACTCCAGACCCTGTTTGCCTGGGTATCGCCAGTGGAGGCTGCCGAACAGCAAAGATTGCTGCCTGTTCCTTCTTCTGGAAGCTTCATCCCAGAGGGGCACCCACCAGATGCCAGCTGGAGCTCTCCTGTATGAGGTGTCTGTCAACCCCTACTGGGAGGTGTCTCCCAGTCAGGAGGCACGGGGGTCAGGGACCCACTTGAGGAGGAGTCTGACCCTTAGCAGAGCTTGAGCACTGTGCTGGGAGATCCACTGTTCTCTTCAGTGTCAGCAGGCAGGAATGCTGAAGCTGTTCCCACAGCCGCCCCTTCCCCCAGGTGCTCTGTCTCAGGGAGATGGGAGTTTTATATGTAGGCCCCTGACTTAGGCTGCTGCCTTTCTATCAGAGATGCCCTGCCCAGAGAGGAGGAATCTAGTGAAGCAGTCTGGCTGCAGCAGCTTTGCAGCCAGTGAACTCTGCCCAGTCTGAACTTCCCAGCAGCTTTGTTTACATTGTGAGGGGAATGTAAACTATCAAGCCTAAGTAGTGGTGGATGCCCCTCCCCCAACCAAGTTCGAGTGTCCTAGGTGGACTTCAGACCTCTGTGCTGGCAGCGAGAATTTCAAGCCAGTGGATCTTAACTAGCTGGGCTCCATGGGGGTGGGATCCACTGATCTAGGCCACTTGGCTCCCTGGCTTCAGCCCTCTTTCCAGCGGAGTGAACGGTTCTGTCTTGCTGGCATTCCAGGAGCCACTGGGGTATGAAAAAAAATCTTCTGCAGCTAGCTCAGTGTCTACCCAACCGGCCGCTGAGTTTTGTGCTTGAAACCCAAGGTCCTGGTGGTATAGACACCTGAGGGAATCTCCTGGTCTGCGGGTTGCAAAGACCATGGGAAAAGCATAGAATCTGGGCCAGAACGCACGGTTCCTCACGGCACAGTCCCTCACAGCTTCCCTTGGCTAGGGGAGGGAGTTCCCCAACCTCTTGAGCTTCCTGGGTGAGGCAACGCCCCACCCTGCTTCTGCTCGCCCTCCATGGGCTGCACCCACTGTCTAACTAGTCCCAATGAGATGAGCCGGATACCTCAGTTGGAAATGCAGAAATCACCTGCCTTTTGCATTGATCCCACTGGGAGCTGCAGACCGGAGCTGTTCCTATTCAGTCATCTTGCCAGCCACCCAAGAACATCCTTTTTGAGGCAAAGTTTAGCACCTCTGTCCCAGCTCCTTCCTTAGAGAATTCTGAATGTGGGTTCCGCTGAAAGAACAACACAGCATCAAGAGGCATCTGACCTCTGGTCATTTGGATTATTCAACCCCCTGTTACTTTCTGTGGATGAAAATCAAAACTTCTGCTGTACTGTTCTCAGAGCCAAAGCCTGAGGTGAAACTCCTCCCCTCTGATTTTTTGAGCATGGAATATAAACAAAATAATTAGCGACTCAAGAGGCATTGCAAACGTTAACTAACATGTAACCTTGCAAAACAGGGAAGGTTCTTATTTGTAAATGCCAATCACTACACAGAAAAACTCTAAGGATTTATATCCTAGGCAACAGAAAATTGCTCTGTAAAAGAACTCTTCCCACATGTTTTACTAAATTTGCAATATTTGAGTTTCCATTTAAATAAATACAGAGTTTCCTACCTCTCTCTCAAGTGTCTGTTCTGTAAATCCATGCTCTTTTCTCCATGCCACTCCAGGAATAGGCAGGAAGAACCCAATCTCACCACGGGGACCACAGACTGACCCCTTACTTTAGAGGAGCAGAAAACGTACTATCAAGGACACCTTCAGGATGTAGACGCTAAGGTGACTGCTAGAATCATCTAAGAGGAGGGAGTTTTAAGCAAAACTTTGCTGCCCTGCAAATCTGAAAATGACATTGTTGACCTAGAATCAATAGTATACACATTCAAGGAATTTGTTCTCCATAATAAAGACCATTTCCGTGTTGACACATACCTCTTCTAGTTTAAAGAATAATCAATGGAATAAATTTGAGATATCAGACTGTATTTTTGCACCCATGGAACAAATTATTATTTTCTTCCATTGGGGTTTGAATTTGTGACTTTGGACACCTTGACTATTAAAGGCAAGTGATATAAAGCTGAAATCAATATTACTAAAGTGAGAGCATCCCAGGAGTCACCACCTGGGACCTCTGCTTGGGTCTCCACCAAAGCCAGAACATCCCAGGCATCACCACCTGGGACTTCTGCTTAGAGCTCCATGTGTTGTTGCTACTCAGATACTTGGACAGTGACTTGGCAAACCAAAGGCCAGGAAAAAGAGGCTCTAAGAGCTGAGGCTAAAATGCTGAGACCTTTATCTGACCTGGCCATGGAAAGCTCTGACACGGCAGAAAAATTCAGCACTTGCATAGACAATGCATGAGCTAGCTCCACAGTCTGAATCTGAGCCTGTGCTCTGCCATTTTGTAATATGGACTTGTCAGGAAGATGTTCAAGAACATCATGGAACCTATTTGGATTCCAGGCCTTGGCTACCTCCTGTTCTTGCAAAACAAGTTCTTCACATGGTCTAGCCCCGCTAGCCTGGACACTGGAGTCTGGGGCCAGAGTCCTAGGTTACCATAAAGTGGTATATGGCACTCATGATTCCTCACACAGAAGGTGCCAGTTAAACAATGCCTTAAACAGTGTGTAGGATTTGAACAAATTCCATGGCTGTGGGTTCAAGGGCAGTCTAGTAACACAGAACCTTGCCATAAACTCTATTTGCCTTCTTCAGTTTTTCAACCCAATTTTGCAGGCACTCTGTGGTCCTTTGTAGATCATGTATCCTTGGAGACATTTTGAGACATTAATGATCTCTTTGATGGAATCCATGATGGTTTTTGTGCTAAATCCCATCTTCAGTAGACAATGCCACGTAATGTTCTTTCTAAAAAAAAGAGAGAGAGAAAGAACAACTTGGATTTACAATGTAGACACTATTCGTATTCATTTTTTCCTGTGCTGTTAACATTTTTGAAAAAAGTAGCCTTTTGTTTAATTTTAGCTTAATTTGTTTTTAATAAATGTGTATCATTGTCCGGATTGTACTCACCATTAAGGAATGAGAAAAGAGCAATATTTGACTCTATTAGGTCAAAGGTTGGTAAAAATGTTTATAATAAAAGACAGATGACTTAACAAAAAATGAACAACGGTCATCTCAGACTTAAACAAAAAAGACATAATAAAATAAAAGAATAACTTAAAAACCTTTCAAGAATCAATTCTGGGCCATCTTAGCCAATGAGTATTTTTATAGATAGGGATGGTCAGTGATCGCAGTAATGAGAAGTTGCCAAAAGCAACTGGGAAGCCTGTTGGTGTAGCAGAAAGTGTGAATTGTATTCTACAATCTTGCTTTCTTGTCTTTTGATAAAACTGCTCCATTTTCCATTCCCAAGTCCATTCACCAGCCTCAGGACCTCTGAACTTCAGACATCCAGATGTGGACCTCAAAGCAACTGCTAACACTAATAGAAGCTAACACTTGCTTCTTAAAAAACCCAAGCAACTCAAAGCAGACAGCATATACACAGAAATCAAGGAGCACGTGCAGAGGATAAAACATTTTTGGGCAAGAAACAAAGATTGGTGGCTGAGGGTTGTTTCTAGATTAAAATTATGTTAATTAATACTCTCCCTCCCTCCTCCCTCCTCCCTCCCTTCTTTCTTTCTCTCTCTTTCTTCTTTCTTTCTTTCTCTCTCTTTCTTTTTCTTCCTTCCTTCCTTCCTTCTTTCTTTCTTTCTTTCTTTCTTTCTTTCTTTCTTTCTTTCTTCTTTCTTTCTTTCTTCCCTTCTTTCTTTCTTTCTTTCATTCCTTCTTTCTTGCTTTCTTCCTTTCCTTCCTCTTTCTTTCTTTTTCTCTGAGACAGGGTCATGTTTTGTTACCCAGGCTAGAGTGCAGTGGTACAATCATGGCTCACTGCAGCCTCAACCTCCTAGGCTAAAGTGATCCTTCCACCTTAGCCTCTGCAGGAGCTGAGACTACAGGCATGTGTCACCATACCTAGCTAATGTTTTAAATATTTTGTAGAGAAGGGGTCTTGCTCTGTTGCCCAGGCTGGTCTTGAATTCCTGGGCTCAAGAGATGCTCTCGCCTTAGCCTCCCAAATTGCTGGGATTACAGGCATGAGCCACAGTGCCTGGCCTCCTTTTATCATATTAACTTCCTCCTTTGTTGTTGATCATTAGCACCTCCAATGGTAGTTCTATTATCAGTTTCGCAGCACTCAAGGTGCATTACAGCCGGCCCTCTGTATCCATGGGTTTTGCATCTGAGGATTCAACCAACTATGGATGAAAATTAAAAACAAAACCAAAACAAAACAAACAAACAACAACAACAAAAAAAGAACCACAAAACTGATTGTATCTGTACTGAACACGTATGTCCTTTTTTTCTTGTCATTTTTCTCTAAACAAGGCAGTAGAGCAACTATTTACATACTATTTACATTGTATGAGGTATTCTAAGTAATATAAAGATGATTTGAAATATATGGGAGGATTGTGTAGTTTATATACAAGTACCGTGACATTTTATAACAGGGACTTGGACATCTGTGGATATTGGTATCCACAGGGTTCCTGGAGCCAATCCCCCACAGATACCAGGGGAAAACTGCACTCTCTCCTTTGCAGGGTGCTTTATTTCCCACTAGAAAAAGCCTGAAAAACAGACGCTGTGTGATACTCATCTCCACATCACCCACACAACCCAGCATGAGACCGACAAAAGCTCAAGGCTCCATAAATTGATGTTGAATTGGATTGAAGGTGAGCTTCAGCATCAACTAAATTCAAATCTTCACCCAAATCCTATGTGGCGCAGAAATATTGACAGATAAGATGATGTGATGTCTGGGAATTACTTCAAAATGAGTCAGTTGGTGGGGGGTAATTGAAACAAGATTGGTCAGCAGTTGAGAACTGTTGAAGCTGAGTTACATCATGTTCATTGCCATTATTTTCTCTATGTTGTATATGTTTCCGTTTTTTAATTTAAAAAGGTTAGGAGGAAACCCCAATGTTTTAAAATTGGCAGGTGTTTAATAAAACTTTCTCTTAATACTTATTGCTGTGGCTTATCCACTAATAAGTGTTTCTCACTGTGGTTATTCCCATATTCTTGAATCAGCCGACATAGCATTTTTAGTGCCATTGTTAGCATAAAAAAAATTAAAAGTTTCATCAGAGAGTCTCACTTGAAAAATGCCCTCTGTTCCAAGAGCTAGAAATAATTACAAAGCCATTTTTTAACCTATAAATCCCAACCCCGATTTAAAAGTTATTGTTCATTTTCCCTATGTTTTAAGGGAAAAGTAACCTCAGCCCCATCATTTCATATATTTTACTTACTGAGTCATTTTAGAAATCATCTATTCCAGTCCAAAATTTTAGAGATGTGAAAATTGAGGTCAAGAAACATTTTTGCCTTTCCCCAAATTATAGAGTCAATTGGAAAAAAGGCAAAGATTGGACACAGATCTTCAGATTAGGATTTTAAAATTCATGTATTCATTTTACAAGAGTTTGGCGCACATCTGCTATATGCCAGGCAGAATAAACAATGCAGCCAAAGTCCAGGCCTTCATGGTGCCTGGCAATTCTGTTCCTAGGATTACACCCAAAAGAAATGAGGAGTTACAGACACACACACACACACCCCCCCAAGAAAAATGAGAACTTATGGATACACACACATACACACACACGCATATACCCAAGAGAAATGAGAACTTATGGACACACACACACACACACACACAAGCATATATCCAAGAGAAATGAGAACTTATGGAGCCACACACACACACAATGTGTACACAGGTGTTCATAGTGTAACTGCCTAATGTGTTCCTCCTGCCCCCTGCAAATATAAAATAAACTCACCCAGATGTGGCATTGCAGTAAAGAAAGAGCTTAATTGGCATGAGGTCAGCCATGCCACTTGGGAGACAGAATTATTACTCAAATCAATATCCCCGACGGCTTGGAGGTTGGAGGTTTTTCTAAGATAGTTTGGTGGGCAGGGACTAGTGTAGGGGGCATACTGTTGGTTGGGGATGCCATTATAGGGGTGTGGTAAATGGTCCTCATGCACTGAGTCCACTTCTGAGTGGGAGCTACAAGACTGGTTGAGTCACGGGTCCAGGTGGGGCCATCTGATTGTCAGAAATGCAAAAACCTGAAAAGACATCTCAAAAGGACAATCTTAGGTTCTGCCATAGTGATGTTATCTGCAGGAGTAATTGGGGAAGTTGCAAATCTTTCAACCTCCAGAATAATGCTTGGTAATTATTTAGAATTCAAGCCTCTCTCATCCTTCTAACTTGGTGGCTTTTCATCAGTTTTCCAAAAACAGTTTAGTTTGGGGGAAGGGCTATTATCATTTAAACTATAAGCTAAATTTGTCCCAAAGTTAGCTTGACCCATGCCCAGGAATGAGCAAAGATGGCCAACCTGTGAGGATACAAGCAGGAGAGTCAGCCATGTCAGATTTCTCTCACTGTCATACTTTTGCAAAGGCGGTATTATTCATAATAGCCAAGAGGTGGAAACAACACAAATGTCCATTGCCTGGCGAAAGGATAAACAAAATGTGGTCCATCCATACAATGCAATATGATCCAGCCATAAAAAGGAATGATGCTCTGATACACTGGCAACATGGCGGAACCCTGAAAACACGAGGCTCAGTGAAAGAAGCCAGGCACAAAAGGTCATGTAACTGCCCAAAGGGGTTCACCTTGTCCGCTGCCTAGACATAGCAGATTTATCAAGACAGAGGAATTGTAATAGAGAAAGAGTAATTCATGCAAAGCTGGCTGTGCGGGAGACTGGAGTTTTATTATTACTCAAATCAGCTTCCCCAAGACCTTGGGGATCAGAGTTTTTAAGGATAATTTGGTGGGTAGGCGGCCAGTGAATCGGGAGTGTTGATTGATTGACTTGGGAATGAAATCATAGGGAGCGAAGCTGTTCTTTTCTGCTGAGTCAGTTCCTAGGTGGGGGCCACAGAATTGGTTGGCAGGTCCAGGTGGGGCCATCTGGTTGTTAGAAATGCAAAAACATGAAAAAAAAAATCTCAAAATGTTGGTCTTAGGCTCACAGTAGTGATGTTACCTTCAAGAGTAATTGGGGAAGTTGCAAATTTTATGATCTCTGGAATAATGGTTGGTAATTTAGAACTCCAGCCCCTTTCATCTTGACTTGTTGGCTAGTGGCCTTTCATTTATTTTACAAGAACAGTTTAGCCTTTCTGGAAAGGCTATTATTTAAACTATATATTAAATTCCTTCCCAAAGCCAGTTCAGCCTACGCCCAGTAATGAACAAGGGCAGTTTAGAGGTTATGAGGCAGGAAAATAGAATTTGGAGGCAAGAAACAGAAGGCCAATTCACACTTCAGCTATGACAGGAAATATCCTCTCCATAGGGTGTAGGCCAAGTAAATAACTTTGCAACTTTACTTCATCCTCTTCATTTACATAGGGCGTACCCCAAGTAACCAATGGAATTGTCTAGAGGGTATTTAAACTCCCCCAAATTCTGTAACGGGGCCCTTGATCCCCTATGCTCGGGCCCACTCCCACACTGTGGAGTGTACTTTCGTTTTCAATAAAGCCCTTTATTCCTTCCTTGCTTTGTGTGTGCGTTTTGTCCAATTCTTTGTTCAAGACGCCAAGAACCTGGACACCCACTGGTGACAGTTAGAAATGAGATGATATCAGCTAGGTCTGATGTCTTTCACTGTCATAATTTTCTCAGTTATGATTTTTGCAAAGGCAGTTTCAGTCACAGGTTGTATGATTCCATTTATTTGAAGTGTCCAGAATAGGCAAATCCATCAAGACAGAAAGACAGACTACTGGCTGCCAGGGATTGGAGGCGGGAAGGAAAAGAGGGAGTTAATGAGTATGGGGTTTCTTTGGGGCAGTGATGAAAGTGATCTAAAATGCACTGGGCTGATGTTTGCCCAAACCCGTGAATAGACTAAGAGGCATTCAATTGTACACATGAAATGGGCGAATTGGGTGGTATGTGAATGATATCTCAATATAGCTGTTCTATTTTTTAAGGAAAAATATAGAGTGCCATAAGTGCTACACAAAAAAATTAAATGGGGAGGAGATCAGGGAGTGGAGGTGGGTTAAATTTTAGTTCAATGTCTTCCCAACATTCCCTAAATTCCTATAAATTAGTAAATCTTAAAAGATTCCTTGAATTAGGAGTTAAGTAATGCCACACCCAAGCCAGCCACCACCCTCCTGGTACATTAATTAGATCGTACTACATCAGTGCAGATTTAAAAACCATTCCAATGCTTTGTGATTCCAGGAAATTCAGGGTGTAAGCGGGAGAATACTGCCTCTGAATCCATGGAAAATCCTGCCTTCAGAACCATAATTTTATCTAAGGATTCACACAATTTGGGTTTCACACTATTTGCACAATCGGGGCTGTGCTTTGCAAATAAACATAATGCCAGAAACACCTGAACCAAAATTAGGTGATTCAATACCAACTGGCCCACTGAAAGCATAGAGTCAAGAAATCAGTGCCTGAGCCATTACGGGGCTGGTGCTTTTAAAAATGAATGGACTTGATATTTTTGCAAGTTTTATTACGGAAAAGTGCTTTTGGGTTGGTCAAAAGCCTTCAGAAATCGTTCTACAGCCTAGCTGTTCCCAGACCAAACTGAGGGTCAGGCCGCTTATTCTAGAGGACCAATGAATAAGGTGCAGATGAACTGGGAAAGAAGGGAGTTTTAACTTCTGCAGTTACAGGGAGGAGGCCTGGAAATTATCGCCAGATCAATTCAAAATTACAAAGCTTTCCAGATCTTATATACCTTCTAAGCTATATATCTACATGTAAAGTGTGCATTCATCTAAAGACATAAGCGATTACTTATAACTAAGATCTGAGTCCTGAAGACCTTTCTCTGGAGTCTCAGTAAGTTGACTTAATCTAGATGGGTCCAGGTGCTGGGGTGATTACCTTTATCTTGTCTCCTGCTAAATCTTGGAGGTTTGGGGAGCTCCTTTAGTCCCCAATAAAGCTTGTTTATGGAAACTTAGGAAATTTCTTCAGACCCCTAATAAAGCTTGTTTAATCCTAAATGGGTCCCGCTAAGAATTCCTTTGTTAAAATCTTGTCATGCTTTAAGGCCCAGGAGAGGCCTGGGCAAAACTCTTGGTGGGCTTTTGTTACATTCCAGCCTTTGTACGAGGGCACTGGCTCCATCAGCTTTTAATATTTAACTTCACCACTCGGTCAGTGCTGAAACAGTTGTTATGGAGGCCTGTGTTAGTGAGACCTGGCCTGCCACACGGCCCCTCTGGAGGCAGCCTCTTGCCCCGTAATAATTCTCAGTGCCCACCTTCCTGGAAGGGTGACTCAGTGGTTCTGTCAGAGGCATGTGAACCAGAGCAACTCCATCTTGAATAGGATCTTGGTAAAATAAGGCTGAAACCTACTGGGCTGAATTCCCCAATGGTTAAGGCATTCTAAGTCACAGGATGAGATAGGAGGTCGGCACAAGATACAGGTCACAAAGACTTTGCTGATGCAACAGGTTGCAGTAAAGAAGCCAGCCAAATCCCACCAAAAACAAGATGGTGAAGAGAGTGACCTCTGGTCGACTTCAGTGCTATACTCCCACCAGCGCCATGACAGTTTATAAATGCCATGGCAACATTAGGAAGTTATGCTATATGGTCTAAAAAGGGGAGACATGAATAATCCACCCCTTGTCTAGCATATCATCAAGAAATAACCATAAAAATGGGCAACCAGCAGCCCTCGGGGCTGACCTGTCTATGATCAGAGTAGCCATTCTTTTATTCCTGTACTTTCTTACTAATATTAACTCGCTTTCAGTTTACTCTGCAGATTTGCCCTGAATTCTTTCTTGTGAGAGATCCAAGAGCCCTCTCTTGGGGTCTGGATCCGGATCCCTTTCCTGTAACAGCCCTACAAACCGCCCTCAGCAGGACCTTTCACGTTCACTGAAAACTGCATGTGGAGTGCACCTACCACCTCCAACCCCGCACAGCCCAGGGGCTCAGCACAGGCTCTTCCCAGTTATGCTTTCATTACAGTGAAAAACCACAGCAGATGACAATCACCCCCTCCGGCCACAGAAGTCTGATAGAGGCGGCCCTGTATTTTAATAGAAATGTAATAAATTGTACCCCAAAGAAAGGACACCTTTGAAAGCATTCTAAAGGCTTAACTTGACCGCAAACTAGAAAACTCAAGAAGTCGCCCAGGGCTAGGGTCTGACATGAACCTTTGTTTTTTGCTATTTCTGTCATTGTGTTTGACTCTGAATTTAGTGTCTGCTCTCTCCCCGGCTTCCAGCGAAACTTGCATCCTGGAGGGCCATCAGCCCCAGGCATCCATGCAATCCACTGCTCAGAAGTGATAAAAAGGAGCAAGTATGAAATATAGTTTTAGAGGTGTCAGAAGAAAATAAATTGGGTTCATGTTGTGTTTTCTTCTGCATCTGAATATCCCCAAAGCAGAATTTCATTGCCAGTCTCAGACCTGTTAAGTTGCTTCGTGAAAATTAAAAAAGTTTGCATGCAACCCTCCCTCCAGCTGCCAAGACCCCGTTTCATGTACCGTCCAGCCGAAATAAAATTAAAGGCTGAGAAGCCTGCTCCGGGGCAGTCACCTCTGATGTGAGAAACCTGAAAAACTGGAAATCACCAGCCAAGAGGAATTATACGTGTGAGCTTCACATAGGTGGGATGTGATGGATGTGGACAGAGCAGCAGAGAGAAAGCCCAGGGAGCATATGCTAAAAAACCCGGGAAGAAAAACGCAAAATCCAGCAGTCTTAGAGGTGGCCTGAGGAAAGAGTTTAGGTTAGAAATATGTGTGCCATAAGAATAATGGGCATCTATATTCCTCCAAGAACATCAGGATAACAAGGAGCATTAAATACCAAGTTAAGAAGGAAACACAATAAGGAAACCAGCTTAAGTTCAGGGAAATTAGAGACTCGGGGGTTCATTTTGCAGCAACTGCTGATTGTGTGAATGGAAATGAATTTCCTAACATCACTGAGCTTTAGTTGTCAAGGAGAGGCAGTAATACCTACCTTGCAGAGTTACTGGATTGTTATATATGTGACAGCAACTAAGACGGACTGCTTAATAGCATACATTGGATATCGTGACCCATAGAAAATGTTCTAAATGGGGGTCGACAAACTATGCTCATGGGCCAAATGTGGCCCACTGCTCATGTTTATAAATAAAGTTTTATTAAAACACAGTCATGCCCATTCATGACATACTGTCCACAGTATTTTCCTGCTGCAGCTGCAGAATTGAGCCATTGAGACAGATACCATATGGCCCAAAAAGTGGAATATATTTACTACCTGGCTTTTACAGAAAATGTTGATCCCTGGTCTAGAACATCAGTTAATCACCAATCACTTGGGAATCGCAATAAGCTTCCATCTGTTGACCACCTGTTATGTCTGGTCATATGTGATTTCATTTAATCTTATAGGTATTACAATCTCCATTCTAATTTTGAGAAAACTGAGGTTCTCAGGTATTATTTTCCCAAAGTCATGCCATTGAAAACACCAACATTCTGATTTCAAAGTCAATTCTACACTGATTCTCAGTGGCATTTTTATGAAAAAGTAAGGATACAATGCAGGAAGAGGGGAAAAAAGTCCTAGGGCGATCTCATGGGTCTGCATAGTATTCTTCCTTTTTCATCTGCCATCTGCAGTGGAACCACCACAAAAAGGCAGATTTTCAAAGACAAAACTGTGCACCTGATTTCTCGAAACCCAGCGAGGTCAGGCTCCTCCAGTCTCATCTCTTTTGGTGCTCCCACTCTTCACTCGGCTGGCTGGCTTTCCTCAAGGTGCTCTAAGAGGCCAGGCTCTCTCCCATATTCCCAGCCCCTAAACATGCATATTCCCGGACCAAACCAATGGTCAGGCTGCTTATTCTCATGGCCCAATAATGAGATGGAGATGAACTGGTAGAGAAGAGAGTTTTCATTTCTGTAACCGGGTGTAGGGAGAAGGCCTAGAAATTATCACTAGACCTACTCAAAATTACAAACTTTTCCAGAGCTTATATGCCTTCTAAGCTATATGTCCATGTGTAAGTGTACATTCATCTAAAGCTATAAGTGATTAACATCTTCTAATCCATAACTAAGGTCTGAGTCCTGGACACCTTCCTCTGGAGCCTCAGTAAATTGACTTCATCTAAATGGGTCCAGGTGCTGGGGTAATTACCCTTATCTTGTTTTCTGCTAAAGCATGGAGGTTTGGGGAGTTTCTTCAGACCCCCAGTAAAAGTTGTTTAATCCTAAAAAGGGTCCTGTTAAGATTTCCTTCGTAATCTTGTCATGCTTCGAGGTCCAGGAGAGAGGCCTGGGCAAAACTCTTGGTGGGCTTTTGTTATATTCCAGCCTTTGTATAAGGACTGGAATATCAGCTTTTAATATTTAACTTCACCACTCAGTTAGTGCTGAAACAGTTGTTACGGAGGCCTGCCTGTTCAGCTGTTAGTGAGGCCTGGCCTGTCATATGCATACCCAAGTATTCCCTAGTTAAGTCTTAGTTAACACTTCCAAAATATCTACTGGAATGTCACTTCTTCAAATGAACCATCTCTCCCCCAAGACTGAGTCAAATCCCCTTATAAGATACATATACATGCATATATATTTGTATGTATAAATGTATACATATTCATGTATCTGTATCCTTCACTGCACTTAGAACAGTTGTAAATTCACATTTATTTGTGTAATTATTTAACTAACCACTGAGGTAGGAACCCATCTAGTTTTGATAGTCCTTGTATTCCTAGCAAATATTACAGCACCTGCCTCAGAGTGGGAGTGTAATGAATATTTGTTGGATTTTTAAAAATGCACATCTTTGGAAAAATGGAGAAGACCATCATTCTCAACATTGAACCATTGGATACAATAGAAAATGTAAAGCCCAAGACCCAGGATAAGGAAGGAATTCCTCCTGACCAGCAAAGACTGATCTTTGCTGTCGAGCAACTGGAAGATGGACGTACTTTGTCTGATTACAACACTCAAGAAGAGTCCACTCTTCATCATGTGTTGAGATTTCATGGTGATGCTAAGAAAATGAAGAAGTCTTACACCATTGCCAAAAAGAATATGCATTACAGAAGGAAGGTTAAGTTGGCTGTCCTGAAATACTCCAAGGTGCATGACAATGGCAAAATTGGTTGCCTTCATGGGAAGCGCCTTTTAGATGAATGTGGTGCAGGAGTTTTTATGGCCAGCCACTTTGACAGGCATTATTGCGGCAAATATTGTCTTACTGCTTCAACAAACCAGACGAGTAATTGTGTATGAGTTAATAAAAGACATGAATTAAGAAAATAAAAGTCATAGGTTGAAATAGAGATTGTTCAGCCAATTGACATAAGGTAGAGCACTGACAAACAGAAGCTGCTCACCTTTAGTGGCGGTTGTGTTTGGAGATAGCAGAGAAGCCTCCTCACTTCCTCCAGGACTCAGAGAAGGTGGGGGAAGGAGGTCTTTGGTGTCTTAGTCCCTTCTCACCTCTTTGGCATTACTTCCTTCCCTCCCAACCTCACACCTTATAATCTACTAACTCCAAACCGACAGGAACTCTCCTCCCACGCACTACATTCACACACCCTAGGTTCACATGTGCAGGTGTGCATATACACACACACACACACACACACACACACACACACAGGCTGTTATCTCCCAACTTCCTGAGAAATGCTTAGGCAGGAGTCTAAATCCTGAGCCCCTTCCAGGGGTTGCCTTGAGCAGTTGCTTACTCAACCCAAATGCCTCAGATACTGAGCTCTGGGCTGTCTGTGTGTACTGCTGTTTGCCATGTAAAATCCCTCCATTGAACACATCTGTCTACTTGCCCATCTATCCCAAAGGTCTAGAGGTACATCAAAATCAAGGGCCATGTCTTTTCTTATGATTCCCAGGGTAGCCTCTAATTAAGAAAAATTCACTTATTTGAACCAACTTCCCCAAAGAATAGAAAGTTCTAAAAATAAGAGGAATCAGCAGAAAATTAAGTTCCAGTTTCCTCATTCACCTCTCCTGCCCAAATAGTACTCTTTTTGTCTGGACTCTTCTTCCTCTTTCCCCTTCTGACTGCCTCCAATGCCTCCAGCAGAATGAGAGAAGCTGTCCAGGCTGCAGAGAGGAGTGGTAGCAACTGGATCTTGCCTCAGAAGGTGGGGACAGGGTAGGCAGAGGGGGAATGCTCTCGCTGGAAATGTCAATGCCCCATGGGCAGGGGACTGCAGAGAGAGCTTCCTTTATTGAAGGCATGAAGTCAGAAAACTGGGAATTGGTACCTTCCAAAAAGAGGGAGAGCCAGCTGGTAGGAGAGAGGGTGTGTGAGGCGGTGCCAGGCTAGTGGACACTGCACATAAAGAATGTCAGAATATAAATGTTTATTTGTTACTGAGTCCTGGTTTTGGGTGACTCCAGATGGAAAGCGCCTATTGGCAGGTGTTTTGTCTCTCTGCAAGGGGCACGAGGGTGCTGATAGTTGCTTCTGTCACTTGTTTCATTCCCACGGAAGCATGCTTGCACTTCCCAGGTTAGGCTTTCGGTCAGGTTTGGGCTTGTGGAATCGTTTCATATTTTTGACATTATGGTTTTGCAACACCTAGCTTGCCAGGATGCTTGCCCCCAAGCAAGTTCTTCTCTACCTGCCCCGCACAGATGAGGTTGTGTGCATTTTTACCATTACTCTCCAGCGGACCATTCAAATACAAACATACTATATTTGTATCTCAATCACTTGCACTTGAGTCTGCTTTTAAGATTTGTTTTTCTTGCCCACTATGCAAGTAAATGCCTTGTTTGTGATCATCAAAGTCAAGTGTTTAGACAACCTGCTCAGGCCCATTATTTTCCCCATTTATTTGATGTCTTTTTTAAAAAAAATTTTTAAATATTGGGTATAGTGGCTCACACCTGAAACCCAGCACTTTGGGAGACTGAAACAAGAGGATTGCTTGAGCCCAGGAGTTCAAAACCAGCCTGGGCAACAGAGTGAGACCCTGTCTCTATAAACAATTTAAAAATTAGCTGGGCATGGTGGCATGGCAAGTGCCTATAGTTCCAGCTTCTTGGGAGGTTGAGGCAGGAGGATCACTTGAGTCCAGGAGGTCGAGGCTACTGTGAGCTATGATTGACCACTGCACTCCAGCCTGAGTGAGAGAGTAAGACCTTTTCTCAAAAAATTAAAAATAAAATAAAATAAAAAACCACTTAGATAACCTGCTAAGGCCCATTATTTTCCCCATTTATTTGATAACTTAAAGAGAATCATTTAGAATAGAAAAAAGTGACAAAAAAAGAAAAAAAAGAAAAAAGAAAGAAAAAAATTTTAAAGAAAAACAGGAAAAAAAGGAAAATTTAAAAAGTGAGTGACAGCCGGGCGCGGTGGCTCAAGCCTGTAATCCCAGCACTTTGGGAGGCCGAGGCGGGTGGATCACGAGGTCAGGAGATCGAGACCATCCTGGCTAACATGGTGAAACCCCGTCTCTACTAAAAATACAAAAAACTAGCCGGGCGTGGTGGCGGGCGCCTGTAGTCCCAGCTACTCGGAGGCTGAGGCGGGAGAATGGCGTGAACCCGGGAGGTGGAGCTTGCAGTGAGCCGAGATCGCGCCACCGCACTCCAGCCTGGGCGACAGAGCGAGACTCCGTCTCAAAAAAAAAAAAAAAAAAAAAAAGTGAGTGACAAAGTGAAAATATTTGGATTATCTTCTGAGAGGTGAGGAATTTGAGACTGTAATAAACATAAAGGACATCTATGTGTAAGAAAAGATTATATAATTAATTACCCAGATGCATGAGGTCTAAATGTTCCTGAGTTTGCCTAAATGTCATAGTTATGCTAATGACATGTATTCTATTTTATTTTTACTTAGAGGCAGAACTGAAGTTTGGGTGGCTGCCAACAAGTTGTTGAGCTTGAAAGCGATGCTATAAATTTCCAAGGACATGACTGCAGTTGCATCGGATGTACTTGTCTACTCAGCTGATGTTCAAGTTCAAAATAGAGCTATGTTCTGAACATGGGCAATGTTCTTAAAGGAGAATTTTCAGGGTATCTTAATATCATTTGACCTCAGGCAGAATGAGCCAAAGGCAGTGGGGTGTAGGAAGAACATGAGACTTGATCTCTGGGAAATGAGCTCCACCACTCAACAGTGTAAGACCTTGTTGTGATGGTTAATATTGAGTGTCAACTTGATTGAATTGAAGGATGCAAAGTACTGTTCCTGGGTGTGTCTGTGAGGGTGTTGCCAAAGGAGATTAACATTTGATTCAGTGAACTGGGAGAGGCAGACCTACTACCCTTAATCTGGGTAGGCACCATCCAATCAGCTGCCAATGCAGCTAGGATAAAAGCAGGTAGAGGAACATGGAAAAACTAGACTGGGTGAGTCTTCTGGCCTCCATCTTTCTCCCATGCTGGATGCTTCCTGCTCTTGAATGTCAGACCCTAAGTTCTTCAGTTTTTGAACTCTTGGACCTATACCAGTGGTTTGTCAGGGGCTCTGGGGGCATTCAGCCACAGACTGAAGACTGTACTATCACCAGCTTCCCTACTTTTGAGGTTTTGGGACTCAGACTGGCCTCCTTGCTCCTTCGCTTGCAGTCAGCCTATTGTGGGACCTCACCTTGTGATCATGTGAGTCAATACTCCTTAGTAAACTCCCTTTACATATACATCTATCCTATTAGTCCTGTCCCTCTAGAGAACCCTGAGTAATACACCTGGGCATGTCCCTTAGCACCTTGGATGAATCCTTAGGTCCGTGAAATAAGGGAGCTGGAGTTGATGGTCTCTAGAATGATTTCTTTTCCCAAAGTTCCCTGGTATTATTACTTACAGAAAGATAAAATGTGAAATGTAACAAAAATAGGAAGCAAATTATAACCAAGGCTGAGCCTGTTCATTGCCACTGAGGTATCTCTGGGGTTTGTGAAAATATAGGAGAGGGTATTAAAGAAAGAGTGCCATGAAAAGTGAAACAGAGGAAGTCCAGAGTCCTCTCAGACTCTGGGAAAGTCACACACATTATGTGACACACATTTCTTTATATTCAGATAGAGGCAATCTGACACGGACTTCATACATGGATTTGATAACAGCCCATTTTCAAAATGGGGAAAAATAGCCACATAGAATTATATACAATGATGTTAACTGTACTAATAGTGTTAATCTCATAATACTGTTAAAAATAAATATGTTCAAATTTATGTTGCTACTTCCACTCTAAGGACTACTATATTTTTGTATCAAAGGAGCAGAGCATAACACCATTTCTCTTATTGAGTCGATTGGACTGAGCTCACCCCACATGTGCTAGAGGAATCAATATTCATGGAGTGGAATGTCCACTAGGGCATGTGGATCTAAGGGAGAATATTGAAAGCCAATACAAAATGACAATTAAGACAGAATAAATTGGAATATTAGATTTATTTTACATTTCAGAATTTTAACTGCCATTGAGTCCATTAGAAATAAACCTACAAAAATAATGTCTTCCTATTGATGAGCTTTGTCACAGATATCTCCTGTTTCCAGACCAAAGCAATGGAAAACAATGAAGAAAAGGAAAAAATTAGGCCAGGCACAGTGGCCTATGCCTATAAATTCAGTGCTTTGGGAGTCTGAGGTGGGAGGACCACTTGAGGTCAGGTGCTTGAAACCAGCCTGGGCAACATAGTGAGACACTGTCTCTTCATAAAACAGAAAAAATAGCTGGGCAGAGTGGCATGCATCTGTAGTCCCAGCTACTTGGGAGGCTGAGGTGGGAGGATTGCTTAAACCCAGGTGTTGGAGGCTATATGATTGCATTACTGCATTCCAGCCTGGGTGATAAAGCAAGACCCTGTTCCAAAATAAAACAAAATAAAAGTCTGTCTTTGATGAGGTGAAGAACCATAGAAACACTAAAGCACAATCTATGAAGAAAGACTGACAAGCCAAATAAAAGTTGAACAGTGTGAAGGGGAGGTACTAAGAGAGGGAGAACACCTCTGATATGTTCTCCAGAATTGGTGGCAAAATCCCTAAGGCAAAACTTTGCTTGGGAAGACAAAGTGGGGATGCAAAGGAAGAATGCAGAAAAGAATGAGGGAAAGCAGGAATGATCATGGAAACTTTCAGACATAGTGAGATGTAGGCTACAAACATGGTGTGACAGAAGAGATATGACAAACAGCAGCTGCGTGGCAAGGCTGGTTTACTGAGCAGAAACAAAGTTACTTTTTTCACCCTGTCAAAAAAACATAATGGAGTTTCTTTTGAGGCAGAGAAACTCCTTCTTAACTGTGAGCAATGTCATGTCATAACATAGAGAACTGATGAGGGGAAAAGTGCTAAGAGATGACAAAATAATGGCATAGGGGATCCAAGGTATGTATAATTGGTACTCTCATAAAAAGAAGGGAAAATACTATAGGAAAAAAGTCAAAATATGGAAAAGAAGAAGATGTGACAAGGAGTGACAGGAAGGGCACAAAACTGTGAAGGAATCTGAAATCTTTGCATAGGCTTATGAGAATGTAATGAGGAATCTCAGTTTCCAAGAGGCATGGCTTTTTTTCTTTCTTTTTTTTTTTTAAAGCTCAGGATAATCAAGAAGTCACTTATTTACACATGGAACAAGAACAGAGAATGGACATTCAATTCTCAAAACTGAAAACTTGACAGTACAATGGCAAATTATCCTAACGAATAAAAGAAGGCTGACATTTCAACAGAAATTATCATGACCACAAAGAAACCTTGTAAATGAACCTAGGTATCACAAGTACATGCACCAAATAGGAAAGGTAGAGTGCATAGTCAACCAGAAAATAGAAAGTCTTTGCAGAAAAGTGTAGAAAAAGTATCAGGAAGTCTTAATCCCAGAATGAGGTAAGGGATCTAAAAATATGAATGGAAGTCAGGCATGGTGGCTCACATCTGTAATCTCAGCATTTTGGGAGACCAAGACTGAAGATTGCTTGAGTCTAGGAGTTCGAGACCAGCCTGGGTAACATGGCAAAACCCCATCTCTACAAAATATACAAAAATTAGCCAATTGTGGTGGTGCATGCCTGTAGTTCCAGCTACCTGGGAGGCTGAGGTGGGAGGATCACTTGAGTCTGGGAGGTGGAGGTTGCAGTGAGCTGAGATCATGCCAGTGACTACAGCCTGGGTGATAGAGCAAGACTCTGTCTGAAAAACAATAAAAAATAAAAGAAAAAATATGAAAGGCATCAAAAGGGGTTTTGAGTTAATATTATAGCTAGAAGAACAAGGAGAAAAGACTTCATCTTGGGTCTTATAGCATCAGCCAAATATGGGAGGTGCTCACAGGTCCTTCTCTGAAGATTATTCTCAAGCCCTTTCTTCCTGAGGGCCCAGAGAGTTAACAGTTCTTATTGGTTCTTTCTAGCTACCACTGTCTTTTCCATCTTTTGATGTTCTCTTTTTTTCTTTCCCACAAAGCCAAGCTACTAACAGTCATTCGTGATTCCCAATACAATACTCTTGGGGAAAGGTATACACTGCTGCTTAGTTATTTGAGGGCTTAGATGCTAATCCATATGGGCAAATAGACTGTAATGAACTTGGGATATAAAACATTTTCCCCATCCAAAGGCATGTAACTACCTCTCCTCTGCCCTGGGGCACTTCACAGCTCCCCGTTTGCAGACATTTCTGTTTCTTTAGGTGAAAGCTGACACTGTTTTTAATTCTTTTGTGCAATACGGAGGGAGGAGCATGAGAAACAAAGAGTGGATTTCACTGAGTTTTTCCTCCCAAAAGGCCACTAATCAAAGGGTAGAACAATAGGTGGGAACTACTGTGCTCAGGTAACCGCTTGTCTGAGAAGTTGGGCATGTGTGGGAATCCTCCCAAGTTCCAACACGTAGCTTGTCAGGTCCCCTGTGCACTACCAAGATCTGTTTGGGTCCTTGCTTCTAAAATTATGGAATGGCTGTGGTCTTTCCACAAGCTAACCAAATTCACTGGAATAAAAAAATAGTGTCAATTTCCATTTTTTCCTCATATATATATGTGTGTGTATATATATACACATATATACACCTCATATATATGTGTGTGTATATATATATTTTTTGAGATGCAGTTTTGCTCTTGCTGCCCAGGCTGGAGTGAAGTGCCATGGGGTGATTTCGGCTCACTGCAACCTCTACCTCCTGGGTTGAAGTGATTCTCCTGCCTCAGCCTCCTAAGTAGGTGGGATTACAGGTACCCACCACCATACCCGGCTAATATTTTGTATTTTTAGTAGAGACAGGGTTTCACCTTGTTGGCCAGGCTGGTCTCAAACTCCTGACCTCAAGTGATCCACTCGCCTTAACCTCCCAAAGTGCTGGGATCACAGGCATGAGCCACTGCACCTGGCCTCTCCCATAATTCTTTTACTTAATGGTTTGACACCCTCTGCCTTTGCTGGTTTGGAAGTACTAACTGAAAAAAATAAATAAATAAACAAAATGCAACAATTATTAGCAGAAAATCCCACAATGGGATAAGTTTAATAACTTGTTTTGAAGGCAGGGCTGGGTTGTGTATTTGTTCATAACTATAATTCTATATGTTCTATAGAATACTTGTCATATATGCTAGCTTTGGCTAGTCAAATTAATCATAAAATGAAAATAGCTATCAATAATCACAGTCCTGGCCGGGCGCGGTGGCTCAAGCCTGTAATCCCAGCACTTTGGGAGGCCGAGACAGGCGGATCACGAGGTTGGGAGATCGAGATCATCCTGGCTAACACGGTGACACCCCGTCTCTACTAAAAAAATACAAAAAACTAGCCGGGCGAGGTGGCGGGTGCCTGTAGTCCCAGCTACTCGGGAGGCTGAGGCAGGAGAATGGCGTGAACCCAGGAGGCGGAGCTTGCAGTGAGCTGAGATCCGGCCACTGCACTCCAGCCTGGGCGACAGAGCGAGACTCCGTCTCAAAAAAAAAAAAAAAAAAAAAAAAAAAAATCACAGTCCTTCACAATATTAAGGTGCCCTATAGGGAGTACTGCAAATTCTAGGTGTTCCATTACCTACATAATGGTAAAAACCATTTACTAGTTCTTCTACAACAAGATAGAATATCTCCTGGACTTTTATTTTCCTGCTTCTTCTCTTTGAGAATAACCGGCAGAGAGGTGATTGTGAAGTTAAAACATAGAAGAACATTAAAATCCTAAAACTATGAAGAAGTTATAGGAGAACCAAGTTGTGAAAGAAATATTTTCCAGCCTGAATAAGCTGCTTCTTAAATTTGTGAAAAGCTTACAATTTTTCTGGACTTATCATTGATAATGTTGAGAAATCATTTATAAAATAGTACAGATTTCCATCCAGAAAACCGAAAATTAAAATGAACAAATTTTCTGATTTTTCAAAGATTAGAAGAACATGAATCGCACAAATGTGAGAGCAAGAAAGATGGGGTGTTGGGCAGTGTCAAATGCCTGCCACAGAGAAGTCAGGCAGAGGGAGTTGAGAGAGGACGCTGAGTTTGGGGATTAGAAGTTACATGAGATTGCTGAGAAAGCAATTTAGCTTTGAGAGAGCATGAGCTTAATGTCATCCCTGAGGATACTTTGAAAATGGATTATTTTAAAGGATCATTGGTGAGTACTTAAATCAGAAAGTGGAGGTCACGTTGAGTCAGAATGGGCTCATTTTGAGTAAGTCATGCCAGACTAAACTCATTTCACCGGACTGATAAGTACAAGAAATGTAGTAGACTAGAAGGATCGTATCTCCTTTGGAGCTAAAATAATTGACAAGATTTTTCCTCATAGTCTTGTGGACCTGGTGAGGATACAATTAAGATCAGCTTGCAAGTATTGACACTGAGGATTAAGAGATGGATGTCCACCTGGAGGGGTGTTTCTCACGGTCCCTCTCTGGATGTCTCCTGTTGGTCATTTTAGCTAATGATTTGGATGAGTAAAAGGATGGCGTGGGAATCAGGGCTGCCAATTTGGGGAAGCTGGGATGACGAGATAATAATGCCTTGTATGACACAATTGAGACCAAAAGAAACCAGGAATGGGAAAGAGAAATGAAGAAACAAACTTCAAAGGAGACTTGCTGGGCTAGATCAATGGACTGAAACTAACAAGATGAAGACTGATAGCAGCAAAGTACTACTCTTGTTCAAATACACCAGCTACACAAGTACCGAGTAGGGGAGACAGGGATGAGGGGCTACACAATAAAAATAATAAGGGCAATTGACTGTCAGGGCAATATGAGACTTTAGTCTTTCTCTAGCTGAATAACAACAACAAAAAAACCCACAAAAAAAACCTCATATAACTTCCAACAACTGCAGTATAAATGTAGTGTTGAGCATAATGAAAGTAACTTCAGTTTGTACCTCACTTTGAGTGATGGATTTCATTAGAATAATTGAGAGCACATGCTAATTACTAAAAAGCATTCTTTGATATTTATGCAAATTCACAATTAAGAATAAAATTTGATTAACCATGTAACTTTGGGGTTGGAAAAATGAATTTATTCAGTGTGAGTGGTATTATAGTCTCTGATGAACAGATCACCCACAGAGTTGTGGAGTTTTGTCCTCAGTGCCCAAGAGTATGTTTTCAGAGAAATATAACTACTATGGCAAAGAACCAAAATGCAGACAGATGAATAAGTAGGAGAAAGGGAGAGGAGGGAAAAGAGGCTGGGAACTGGTGGGCAAAGGGTGGGGAATGAGTATCAAAGAGCAAGCATAGAGGGACAGGCTCTGTATTTGAACTTTTTTTGATGATCCATACACCTGGGTGGCTTTTCTCTGTGTCTGTGTCCAGATTTCTGGGTACAGGGAGTGATAAGCGCCATGCAATCACCATAGTACCTGATCTCAGGTAACCTCCCTCATCATATACTGTGCTTTGTAACATTTCACACAACAATAACTAAACCACCATGCAAGTACTTCTCTTTCCCTTCTAAACACTAAGGTAAGTCCATGGGAGCAGGATGACTGTGTTGGTCACTTTCATCACTGTCTTTAACGCCACCTATATAGCCATATGTAAGCATATATGAAACACTATTTAAAAAGTTTGAATTTTTGAACATCACTCAGCAATTTAATAGCTTCCCTACATGGTAGAAATTCAAAAATAGGAAATATAAGAAGAAAAACATCTCAAGTTAGTATCACAACATTGCAGCCTGAAAAGGAAAAAAACGCATTCTTTCACTACAATGCAGTACATAAAAAAGTAATGAAAATTGACCACTTATTAGTTCATAAAGCAGGTTTTCAATAAATTTCATCAGGTTGGTGTATAGATGTCACATTTTTTCCCATATGTACTAGGTTAGAAATCAAGAATGCAGAGATGACTAGAAAACCCTCATATAGAAATTTTAAAACACACATTTTAAAAATGCAAGGGTCTGCACTACAAATAGGGTGCAGTATATACTGCTCAGGTGATGGGTACACCAAAATCTCACAAAGCACCACTAAAGAACTTACTTGTGTAACCAAACACCACCTATGAAAATAATAATTAAAAAAAACCCTAATACTAATTTTAAAATTTTTAAAAAACCCTCAACGGTCAAAAGAGAAATTGTAATGGAAACTGAAAATATGTGTAAAAAATGATAGCATTAAATATTTTCTTAAAAAGAGAATACCATTAGGGCAGTACCTAGTGGGAAATTTAAAGCCTTAAATGTAGAGATTAGAAGTGAAAATAGGGCAGGAATGAAGATACTGTATATCCACCAAAGGGAGCTCGGGAAGAACAACGGATTAAACCTCTGTAAAGTAGAAAGAACAAAGTACTAAGACTAAAAAACCTCTAGCAAGACTGACTAGAAGCAAGATAAAGAAAAAGAGAGGGGTGGCTCACGCCTGTAGTCCCAGCACTTTGGGAGGCCGAGACAGGTGGATCACGAGGTCAGGAGATCGAGACCATCCTGGCTAACACGGTGAAACCCTGTCTCTACTAAAAATACAAAAAATTAGCCAGGTGCAGTGGCGGGTGCCTGTAGTCTCAGTTACTTGGGAGGCTGAGGCAGGAGAATGGCGTGAACCAGGGAGTTGGAGCTTGCAGTGAGCCGAGATCCGGCCACTGCACTGCAGTCTGGGCGACAGAGCGAGACTCCGTCTCAAAAAAGAAAAAAAAAGAAAAGAAAAAGAAAAAGAGAGCGAGAGCAAGAGAGAGGAAGAGAGAGAGAGAGAGAGAAACAACCACACACTACTGGAATTTGTAAAACCCATAAATGTAAGTACTATAGAGATAAAAATGATAGCCTTGACAGCTCTACACCAACAAACTTGAAACCTTAAATGTTCAAAATCCTAGAAAACTACAACTGACTCAAGAAGAAACAGATAAACTAAAAAACAAACAAAAAACAAACAAACCAACATAAACTGAGTCAGTGGTTTAAAAATCTTTCCACCAAAGAAAAATCTAGGCCCAGTTGGTTTTATATGTTAATTTTCACAAACAATCCATAAATAATACCAAACTAATGTAACTCCTCCAAGGAGTGAAAAAATAAGACATTTACCCCAATTCATTTTATGAGACTAGTTAACTTTAGTAATCAAATCATCCAAGGAAAGACATATTTATTAAATATAGGAACAAATATAAATGGAAATGAATAAATTTATATAATACAAATAAAAAATATATAGAAAAAAATATAAATAAAATACAAAAAAATTAGAAAGACCAATTCATTAATCACCACAGAAAAACCTATAATAATCATTTTAACAGATGAAGAAAAAGCATTTGATACGTTCACTATCTATTTCTGATTTTTTTTTTACAGATTCTTAGCAATTAGGAATAGAAAGTAACTCCCTTACTCTGATAAATAATATCTAGTTTAAGAAACATAAGTGAAACATCATATTTAATTGTGAAAAGGTAAAAGTTTTCCTATTTAACATCAAGTTAGTAAGGTTATATTATATTACATATAATATTAAATAATTATATCAAGCTTCATCTTGGGGAAAAGTCTAGCTCAATAAAATAAGAAAACAATAAAATATATAAATATTACACAGAAAAAAGCTGTTATCATTGGCTGCTTATTCATTGCCTACCTAAAAGAACCCTCAAATCTCAAAGAATAGATACATTATTAGAATTAATGAGGGTTTTTGATGATTGCTGGATACAACATAAATATTCATATCACTTGTATATCTTAATACTGGCAAAAAATAGAACATATATTTTTAGAAGATAGCTTTCATGAAAGCCACAAAAATATAAAGAATTAGTACTGAATAGAATAAAATTGGTTCAAAAACACTTTATTGAAAAATTATAGAAATACTGAAAAATAACAAAGTAAAAATAAATGACAAGTTATAGCATAATCTTGAATAGGAAGGCACAACATTTTCAAGAAGTCACTACTCCTCTGTTCAATCTGTAGATAGATTTAATGCAGTTTCAGTCAAATGCCAACAAGATTTTTAGGGAAAATTTGATTCTAAAATGTATATGTAAGAACAAAGAGCCATAAATAACCAAGATGCTTCTGAGAAAAAGAAGAGGTTGGAAAAACTTACTCTATTCAGAATTAATATAAAATTTTGGTGGTTAAACCCATGTAGAATTAGGACTGGAACAGACACACTAGACAATTCAAAAGATAAAGAGCCATTTGGGGCATGAACAGATGCATTGATCAATGAAAAGAATCGAGATCAGAGAAACAGACTTAAGTCCCTGGAATTTTCATGTATAACAAACAGAAAGAGATTTTCTGATGTGTGGGCAAATATGAAATAAACGGTACTAGGACAAGTGGTTATTTATACATACAAAAAAAAGGAGAGCTGAAACTACACCTCACACTCCACACAAAAATCAAATCCAGATGGTTGAAAAATTTAAATGCCAAAGTCAAAGTTATAACACTTCACAAGACAATTTAGAGGACAATCTCATGTCCCATGGATAGGAAAGCATTTCTTAAACCAAATAAAATAATAGTCAATAGCCATAAATAAACAGAGACACAAACTTGACTATATTCAACAAATTTCAGTTTGTCAAAAAATTCCATAAAGAGAAAAAATTAAGTCATAAATAAAAGATGACATTTGCAACATGTAACTCACCATGGCTCAGTCTCTAGACAACATTTAAAACTTCTATAAATCAACATAAAAAAGATAAACCACCCAACAGAAAAAAATAAAGAAAATACCTGAATGAAGGCTTTGTAAAAGTCACAAAATCATATGGAAAGATGTTCAATCTCACTAATAATAATAATCAGGAAAATGAGACCTAGATATCGTTTTATATTCATCAGACTGGCAGAAACTTAAATATCTAGAAATATCAGCTGAGGTGCCCATATCAGCTACCAAGGTAAGTGTGGGGGCAAAATTGCATATGGTGGGTTTTCAACGGGAAATGCTGACAATATACTAGAGGACTCTAAAACTTGCTTCAAGACTGGCAAATGATTTCATCGACTTTGAGAATATCAAAACTAGATCAAATTTGATACTGGTGACGAGGTTTCTTTGGAGGAATCTGTTGCCATGCTGTGGGTAACCCAACCTTTTGGAGGGGAGAATGGGTTATTACTGGTCCCTTGCCTAATGGGTGAGCTTCAAGGAGATCCTGACAATGCTTTGAAATGATCCTGGCAGTTGGAAGACATGGAGAAGGGGTGTCTGACCTATTTCTGGGAAAGTTAAATTGGATTGTGGACTAGGTTCTGAGTCACCTGGGGAGTCTAGTGTGCAGAAGACAGGCAGCACCAGGAGGGGCTGCATAATGGGATCAATCCACATTTCCTAAATGAGGTGGAGCCCACCAGAGGGAAGCTGGAGTGTAATTCCTTTGTGGTCCTGGACATTCTGGGAACAGGACAGAATTATAGGCACCCAGTGGAATACAGACACTCTCCCTCATCCCCTATGAAGGGGCTCAGCTGAAAACCACCAAGCAGCCCTGGAAAGCACTGAGAAAAAGGAGGCAACCTCTGCGCTCTGCAGGCTACCTAGGGACACAAAGGGACCTGTCTGCCCACATATTCAGGTAGGGAGGACTGAACTGAAACTGAAAATACGCAGAAGACATAATGTCAAGCCAGTTTTGAAGTATTGGCTATTATATGGGACTGGATATTCCAATTCCTGAGACAAAACAGTTTTATGACCAAAAGTGGCTGGAGGATATTTTATTTTTTTGAGTGTGACGATCTCTCCAAATGTTTGAAAAGGGTGGTCGGAGAGGATAATAAAGTCGTATGCTTGGTCAACATTCTGACTCTATATTGTTTCATAGAGGGTAATACTATAAAGAAAAGCCAGAGGATGATACCAAAAAAATTGGGGAGATCATTTATGGTGGGCAGAAGAGTGACTAGGATGGAATTCAGGAGGCAGCACACAGGAGCTGTGGATGTGCTGACGACATTCTGTGACCCAAGGTGTTGGGTGCTGTGGCCAATGTATTGTGAGTCCTGATTCCCTGATTATTTCTGCAAGTATTCAATAGTTAGTATAAAACAACACTTAAAGGGAAACCATAAAAAGCTAGAAGACAATATGTGTGCCTATTTGACCAAGAAATCCTTTTAATTTTTCCCCCCTATTCTCATGTCCCTTGATCTAAAATATACTTTTTATGCCATTAGCAGTCCAGGTTCCTGCTGCTTTTAGACTATTGAAAAAGAAAAGGAAGGAATTTTTTTCTCTTCATGCCATTCTTTCGTATGTCTCTGCCCCAGGCAATGAGCACATACCGGCTGAGGTTTTTGAAAGGGGGATAGTGTTGTGGTTGGGGAAGAGAGTATTTATGGGGAGGCTGAAAACTTCAGTAAAATTTCAAAAATATCCACAATTTTGATAGTGATGACCTCCAGATGGGCAAATTACTAGTGACTTTTTTTTAATGATGTCCTATTTGTTCCATGGTTTTATTTTTATTTTTTGAGATAGGGTCTCGCTCTGTTGCCTAGGCTGGAGTGCAGTGGCGCAGCCTCGGCTGTCTGCAACCTGTGCCTCCCAGGCTCAAGTGGTCCTCCCACCTCGCCCTCTTGAGTAGCTGGGACTACATGCACACACCACCACGCACGCTTAATTTTTGTATTTTTGTAGAGATGGGATTTTACCATGTTTTTGAGGCTGGTTTTGAACTCCTGGACTCAAGTGATCCACCTGCCTTGGCTTCCCAAAGTGCTGGGATTAAAGGTGTGAGCCATGGCTCCTGCCAGTTTCATGCTTTTTATAAAAAGAATGAACTCCTTATGTAATAATAAATAAATAAACAGAAATCATTTGCTTTGGATGTAGAAAATGCAGATTTAGATTGTCCAGAGTCAGGAGCTAAGCCTCATATATTTTTGTTTTAGCTCAGTGTAGAGTGCATTGAAGGTGTCCTAAAAATAATTCTATATAGTAAGCCAACTTAAAACCCCGCTCACAGCTAGGTCTGCCAAGTATGAGCCAGGTAAAATTACTGAAAAGGGTGGTTCTGACTTACTCCTTAACAATAACGTGGCTTACAAACAAAGACTGATATAAAATAGTTGATCCAACTCAAACACTTTGCTCATTTCCCAAAATTTACTACACAAACATATACAACTTACCACAATATAAAGATCATAATGGAAGGTTTGCCTTTTATTCCTTTAAATGACCACGTGTTTAGATCTGATGTACTGACAGCGATAATTCTCCATTAAGGAGAAATCTAATAAAATTTGAAAAATAGTGATTTTGTATTTAGATGATACTCAGATCTTCTGCTACATATATGGAAAATGGAATTATTGCTAGAAGCATTGTTTAAAAATTAGGGTATCAAAGGAGTATTAGGAAGTCAGGACGTTCTTTCTTTAGGAAGCAGCTTATCTGGATTCATTCAAAGAGCTTTAGGCCAGTTTGAGGTCTTTCTGCAAAATGTAAATTGCTATATGAGAAACCATATATAGTCCAATGATGAAAGAATGCAAAGCCTTAGAAGCACAGGAGGCAATTAAAGCATCTTCCCTAAAGTTCTGACAAAAAGGAAAATAACTATCAAATTATTCAACGCGAATGCTTATTATGTATGTATAAGTCAGTCGGCAGATGAAAAGAGGAGGGAAATATGACTTCGACCCGTAGGGAACTCACAGTCTTATGAGGGCCACTAAGGGTGGTGGTGTGACCTGCCTGGAGCAGCGCTAAGTATGGACTTGTGAGTCAAAGGCTATCAGAACCTAAGTAAACTGATGGCTGTTCAGAGAAGGTAGAGTTCCATTCAACAGTTTGCAAGAAGGACTATTTCATGGAGGAGGTCACATTGAACTAGACCTTTAAAAGTTGGTAGAGTTTAAAAGCAAGTATATGGAAGGAGGAAGAGTGAAAGTGAGCAGAGGTACAGGAGTGAGGCAAGGGTGAGCAGTTTTAATTTTTTAATGGTGGTATTATAAAATACACACCAAAATTTTTCATCTTATTATTATTATTATTATTACTATTATTTTGAAGACAGGGTCTGGCTCTGTTGCCCAGGCTGGAGTGCAGTAGCTCAATCATGGCTCACTGTAGCCTTCACCTCCTGGGCTCAAGCAATCCTCACACCTCAGCCTCCTGAGTAGCTGGGACCACAAGCATATACTACCACGCCCAGCCAATTTTTATAGTTTTGGGAGTGACAAGATCTTCCTATGTTGCCCAGGCTGGTCTCAAACTCCTGGACTCAATTGATCCTTCTGCCTTAGCCCCAAAGTGCTGGGACTACAGGCATGAGCCACTGCACCTGACCCCATCTTAAAAATTTTTAAGTGCACAGTTCAGAAGTACATTTGCGTTGTACAACCATCAGAACCACCCATTTTCAGAGACTATTTTTCATCTTGTAACAGGGAAAATCCATATCCATGAAATACTAACTCCTCATTCTTCCTCCTCCCCACCCTGGTAAACACTATTTCACTGTCTCTATGACTTTGACTACTTTAGGGACTTATATAAATGAGATCATACAGTGTGTATCTTTTTGTGACTGGCTTATTTCACTTAGCACAATGTCCTCAAGGTTCATCCATGTTGTAAAATATGTGAGAATTTCTTTCCTTTTGAAGGCTGAATAATATTTCATTGTATGGATAGGCCACATTTTGTTTATCCATTCGTCTATCCATGGACACTTGGGTTGCCTTCACCTTTTAGCTATTGTGAATAATGCTGCCATACACATTGAGGAACCAGTATCTGTTTGGGTTTCTGTTTTCACTTATTTCGGGTTTATACCCAGGAGTGGAATGGCCAAGTCATACAGAACCTCTAGTTTTAGTTTTCTGAGGAACCACCATAATGTTTTTCATAGTGACTGCACCATTTTAATTCTTATGAATAGTGCACAAGGGTTCCAATTTTTTCACAGTCTCATCAACACTTATTTTCTGGGGTTTTTGCTTTGTTTTTGATAGTAGCCATTTAAATTAGCATAAGATATAATTTCATTGTGGTTTAGATTTTCATTTCCTTAATGATTAGTGATATTGAGCAATATTTTATATGCATGCTGGCCATTTGTATATCTTCTTTGGAGAAATGTTTATTCAGGTCCTTTGCCTATTTTTTTAAATTGGGTTGATTTTTTTTTTTTTTTGCTGTCGTTTAGGTAGAGAAGGCAATCTTTGAATACCAGTGATGTTTCACTAATGCTGGGCCATAGATTTCACAAGAAGTTGTATCAGGTATTAGAATGTGAGTTTGGTTTCAATCATGGATGAGTTTGAATGCCTTTTCCAAAATTCAGTGTGCATTTCATCAGAAGCCACAAAGGGTCCAGGAGCAAGAACTGGTCTGACTGCTCTCTGCTAAATAATTTCAGCCTGATGACAGTGAGCAGGCTATACACGAGTCTAACACGAGAACAGGTGGAAAGGGAGACTTTCCACTGGAAAAAGGTGATTCTAACATACAGAATCACCTTCAAGGAGCAAGTAAGCAGAAAAATAGACAATGGCACAGTGGCCAGGCGAGAAGACAGTAGGTCCAGAATCTGAGGTTCAAATCCTGGCTCTGTGAGATAACAACATGCCTTGGTTTCCCCATGCTACTGAAACGCCAGGGGTTTGGTCTAGGTCCCATTGCTCACTGCACAGAAAGCCAACAACTGAGACAATGAGCATTGCCAGGGAAGAAGGCTTTATTTGGGTGCTGCAGCCAAGGAGATGGGAGATCAGTCTTAAATTCATCTCTCCAACCGACTAAAATTGGAGGGTTTATATAGCTGGGAAGGGAGGTAACTACCTGCAAGGAAAACTGCAGTTAGGGAAGGGTGAGGAAGCAATCATGATAAATGAGGAGTCTGGTGTCTCATTGTCTGATGGTGATGTAGTGAGTTTCAGTCTCTTGCCTGAAAGTCTGTTTCCTAACTCAGATGACTGACAAGTGTTAAGTTTCAAGTTTTAAGACCAGATGGGTCAATTTTTATGTTTATTCAAAACCCTGTAAATATCAGTTCTATGTGGAACTTCAGCCGGTTTCCCCCTAGTTACCACAGTTAGGGTTAAATGATGCAATATAAGTAAAACACCAGCAATGTCTGACACACACACAGAGTGCATGACACAAGTAGTGTGTTGGGATGATATAACTCAGTGAACTTCCTTTGTTTACTCAGTTATATTGAGCGATGAGGCATCTCTGAAGATGCCACTTTGCTACCTCTCTCCTGATAATTTCACCAGATCCAGCCATATGAGCACTGCAAGTGGGGGCTTAGCTTAAATTGTTCCTCATGTTTCTCTTGCAGGCAAATCATTTGGCACCAAAACAGGCACAGAAGTCCAAATCCTGCTGCCAGCTCCACGACTGATGGCACAGACAGACTTCAGGATTAGTCCTTTAATCTCTGTCCTCTATTAAATGAAGGTCATCATGCTGCAGCCTAATGTAAAAGGATTATGGGGATTTTCATCATTCATTAACGATTATCTTATTCTTTGAAACCCCAAGAACACCATATAAATTCCAAAGTCTAATAGGTACACAAGGGCTTTATTATGGATGATGAAGTTTCAAAGGATGCTAACCCCCCCACCAAAAAATACTTTTTTTCTTTTTTGAGACGGAGTTTTGCTCTGTTGCCCAGGCTGGAGTGCAGTGGAGTGATCTTGGCTCACTGCAAGCTCCACCTCCTGGGTTCACACCATTCTCCTGCCTCAGCCTCCAGAGTAGCTGGGACTACAGGCACCCACCACCACGCCTGGCTAATTTTTTTGTATTTTTAGGAGAGACGGGGTTTCACCATGTTAGCCAGGATGGTCTCAATCTCCTGACCTTGTGATCCACCCACCTCGGCCTCCCAAAGTGCTGAGATTACAGGCATGAACCACCGCATCTGGCCACAAATTTTTTTTTTAATGCACTCTCTTTTCCATATAATCCCAAGGTCAGTGAATCACGTGTAAGCCAGGTGTTTATCTTAGCTGATACTGCCTTAGTGTTGGCACAACTTAAATTTAGTTCAACTATTTGCATGATCTTTGCACAACACATAAACCCCCAAGAACAGGTGGTGCTCCTCGGTGGTCAACACCAGGGTGGCTACGGAAGAGCACGTTCTTTCTCTATAGCCCAGGTCACTGGCATTCAAAGCAATATTTTTCAATCTCTGATTTTTCCCTGGAAGTAGGAAAATGCTTCCCTAACTGCTTTACTTATAAGGGTGTTTTTTGCTAATTCTGTGCCCAGAGTAACTAATGGGGACATAGACATAGACATCATTCAAATGGTGTGCTCTCTTTACCATAACATGCTTTAAAATGAAATAAAATAAACTCATGCCTTAAGACGACAATCAAGAAATAAATTCTGCCTAAGGAAAAGTCCTGTGTTCGAAGGTTTTTGTCCAAATAATCTGACATTGTGGTCATGAAACATTGAAAATAGCATTTGGAGCAGTAAGTATAAAAAATTTAGAAGGAGTAAAACTACTTGAATGCTTGTTGGGAGGTTTACAATGTAGTCAAACACCAGTTAAGCAAAAATAAAATTTACTACTTAACTATTTACATTTTCTAATGTGTGGTTTCATGGAATTGTTGAGACAGAAGTAGACACTGAAATAGGAGTACTTGAAAGAAATAAGACAAAGATTTTTATAAAGTCATTTCTGACCTAATTAAGAAAATATAATCTCCATCACATATGAAATCAACATGAAAAATGCAATGTCAAAGAAAACACTTGGAATGGTCAACAAATATCTACTACAGATAGAAATGAAAATATTTATGTTATGTAAATGTTCGGCATCAAATCGTCTCCGAAGTTGCCTTCTGGAGAACTTTCTTTAGTTGGTATATTCTTCCTATGAATCAAAGGAATACAGTGTTATGATAATAAGTAATGAAGGATATGAGACAATTTTAAGGATTTTAGGAAAGTAGGGAAGCAGTGAAGTGAAGGGTAGGCAGATACTTCGGAGGGCAAAAAGTGTTTTTGATTCAAAAGAAAAGCTAAGGTAGTTTGAAGAAAACATGCATCATCTACTAGTTAATCTGGGGTACAATGAAGGTGGTGTTATTTTAACAGTGTTCAGAAAAGACCAATGAACTCTGTGGCCATACAGACAGAATGAAAAGAGTGCATAAAACAGATTCTGAGGAATACAAATCAATCTAGCAAGGAGCTTTATGATGAAGGACCAATGTAAGCATATAATACACTTTTTTTTTCATTATTAGCAGTATCATTGGTATGGTGATGTTACCTACTTTTGGAGTGGAGCTAGATATGAGAGAGTTGCATGTCCTTTGAAATTTATTTGGGGTAAATAGTGAAAACAATATCTAAATAAAAAAGAAAACATTCTAGAGGTGCAGAATTCAAGCTAGAAGAATTGTGCCCTTGGATGTCCCAAGGTCAAATTTTAATATGTCATTGAATGAAGGTTCCAATGTTTGGAATAATGAAACAAGTCATATTGAATTTTGTCTTTGCTATCACCCCTCCCCAGTGTCTACCAAAAAGGCTGGATAAACATTCATGCAAGTCAAGACACTGTCATAGCCACAATTCATCCCAGCAATCTTTCCTGGAATAGTCACTTAAGACATATCTGGTGAGGACCCACTGGTACTTTTAGAGCAATCAGAAAACACCTCAAATTGTTCACATCTAGTGTAATCCATCCCTGTTTCATGAAGCATCACTTCAACGTCCTGGAACAGTCATTCTACCCAAATCTTCTGTCCCTAGAGCCCAACACTCTCTGCATCTTCATCCATTCTTCACGGGGCTTGATTTCCAAGTCTCTCTACCATCTTGGCCACACACCATGTTACACATTCACTACGGACACTGCACCACTGTGGACACTGCACCACTGCAGATATACTTGTCTGCCAGCAGATGTGCAGAGTCTCTTATGGGAGATACAATTTTTGACTCATGTGATTCAATGCCCATAAATCTTCATCCAAAAGATGCCCATAGAGACAAAGAGCAGAGTAAAGTCCTTGCAGCAGTGTTTCTCAAACTTGGCCACCCACCAGAACTGCCTGGGGAACTTTAAAAGATACTCATGCTGAATCCCACCCACCAAGATTCTGATGTAATGCTACGGGGTGAGATCTGGGCATCAGGATGTTTGGAATCTCCCCAGGCTCCTCTAACATGCAACCAAGACTGAAGCCCGCTGTCCTCAGCAGTATGCCCAGTCTGGCCTTCCTGGCATCCCCCCATGGGTACAGGATGACAGTTTCTCACTCTGACCCTTTCCTTTATTCAATACAGCACAGCAGAATCCAAGAGGGTGAACACTATTATGAAAGAGAATACCTGGACTCGGATCTGATTAAATGTCTTCAACAAAACCAGTGCCAAGCCTTGGCCATTCAACTATTAATTACTACTTTCAACCCAGGTTCTAAAGGCTCTTCATTAGAAACATCTTGGGTTGATAATGATTGGGGCAAATGTGCCCTTTGGATTTGGTTGCTACCATGATTATTAATTAACCAAATTGTAGAGATACTGAGTACATTTCTCCCTCTTGTTTGTAAGAACCCATGAGAGACAAGGCCAATTGCAGACAATGGGGACGTCCTCATGATAGTGAGATGAACGGCCTAGCTATCTTCCGATATCTTCACTTCCCTCCAGTTTTGTGGCTTGCAAAACAATAGAATCTTCTCTACATGAAATCATGGGTATCAGTTAGGAAGCAGCCCACTTGGTTCTGGATTTCGTTTAGAGATTTAAGATAGTAATAGAAGGTGCAGGATGGCCGGGTGCAGTGGCTCATGCCTGTAATCCCAGCACTTTGGGAGGCCGAGGCGGGTGGATCACGAGGTCAGGAGATCGAGATCATCCTGACTAACACATGGTGAAACCCCGTGTCTACTAAAAATACAAAAAATTAGTCAGGCGAGGTGGCGGGCGCCTGTAGTCCCAGCTACTCCGGAGGCTGAGGCAGGAGAATGGCATGAACCCAGCAGGCGGAGCTTGCAGTGAGCTGAGATTATGCCACTGCACTCCAGCCTGGGCAACAAAGCGAGACTCCGTCTCAAAAAAAAAAAAAAAAAAAAAAAAGAAAGTGCAGGATGACAAACAGCATTTGTACACTGTCTGGTAGTGGAAAATACCCAACAGTGTACTGTATGCTGACTCTGTCATTTCCTGCCTTCTCTCCTCCTTTCTTCCCTCTCTCGCTCCCTCCCTCTCTCCTTCCCTCCTTCCTTCCCTCATGAAAGCATAGCTCCTTTGCCATTCTTTCCTCCAGTCACATAGCCATCTACTTATAAATATCACCATGTTCATGCCATTACCAGGGGACTTCCTATCAGCATGAAAACATGAAAATGCCTGGGGACAGAGGGTGTGGGGAGCAGGCAGCACCCCTGCAACTGCCCTGTAGCATTTGTACATTGCTCTCCCACCTTGGTTTCTATCCATGACTTTCCTCATCAGAGCGTGTTCACTTTAACCTCCTTTAGAGCAATTTCTTGGATCCTTCAAGGGCTCAAGAACTAAACACAATTTCAAAAGAAACTGAGTAGGCACCTACCTTCTGGAAACAACATCCATAGAAAAGACTTGATTGCTACGGTCTGATTTATGAACCTGTGACTTATATCAAGGTTAGCATTTGCAGTAGCATTAAGGTATTTTCATTGAGATCATTTATGTTTTGAAATAAATACTACAACATCAAGGAACTGTATCAGTTGGAGAACAAGGGTGTGTGTATGATTTGTGTATATAAATATGCACATCAAAGCATTTATTTATTTCAGAGAGTTGTATAACACCGTTAGAGTAAAAATTGAGTGATTCTCTTCTATTTCTGACCCTACTTCTAATGTCTCCTCTGTCCCTCTGGGCAAAACCATTTAAACCTTTTATCTCAGTTTCCTCTGTGAGAAAATGGGGGTAATAGATACCCCTGAGCCATTCTGGAGACATGTTTTGATGCCAGCCCAGTTATGTGATTATAGGAGAAAAAAGCTTTGAGCTTTTGGCAGTTAGGTGCTACATAAATATTATTAGCAAGCTCCTGAGATTTTATCTTTAGAAACTAACAAGCATTTCTCTTCTAAAGCCTCGTATCTTTAGCCCCTGGACACATGTTCCTGATAGCTCTCTCTTTACAGAGATCCCCTTGGCTCCACAAGGATAGAGATGGTTCTTTGCTGAGAGTCACTACCGCACACTCAGATGAAAGGTATTCACTCTGCTTAGCAGAGTCATCGGTAGAGTAGCTGCTGATCCCAGCAAGGCAGGGTGGGTGATGGGAAGGAATTAGATTAGGAAGAAAAGGGATCCTCTCGTTCTCTCACTGAGAGGACTTTAAACCTGCAGAAGCACATCAGTGAGCAGACTACGTGTAAGTGCCAATGGGCAAAGTCGATGGTGAACACGTTACAGGTTGGCGAGAGATGATGCCATTCAGACCTGAGTGCACCGTGGAACTCTCTTGATGACTTCTCTCTACAAACGGGTTACCCCTGGATGTATAGAGTTATTCTACAGGAGTCCTGCTCCTAACTCATCAGAAACGTAATGTCCTCTGTTGATCTCAAAGGCATTTTCTTCTGTTAAAAGTATTATCCATTCCGCAATATGGAGAAAGATCATTTGTGAAAATAAAACAGAAATGTCTGATGGTAGTGGGGGTGGGGGGTGGAATTTCCTCCCTATGTGAGTGGCATTAAGTTCACTCTTAATTTTTCTCTTCATTTCTGTAATTGGAGACTGATTTATCAAGAGGATATAGAATTCAATGACTAACTCCATTAAATGCTTAAAGAATAAAATAAAAGTAGAAATCGAAAGGCTTACTCCTGATTAGTTTTCAAGATGTGTCTAGGCACAGGAAGTTAAAAATAATACCACAGTGAATGCTCTGACCCAGTGATAACAAAAGCTTCCTTTTTTTGGTGAGACTTGGCATAGAAAATCACACGTGTCATTCAGCAGTCCTGAAAAATGATAACTGAGATTTGGACTGGTTTTCCAGGGAATAAAATTGAGTGACTTTTAAAAAAGTTCTACTCCTAGAATCTGGGATCTAATCAATCCAATATCAACTTCGGGGAAATAGGTCAACAACCAGAGATGAAATTAGAAGAAAAATAATTAGAATAGCAAGCATAGGTTGGTTTTCCATGCCATGATTCTGCAGCAAAGGTGGTAATTTGGGAATACTGATTTGGGGAATTTCTTGTCATGGGAATAAGCTGTGTTTTGTCAGCTTTGCTGAGTGTCTCTGGTGAGCTAAAACTGTTAAAACAGAGTGCTGGCCCTGGTATGTAAGCCCTAATCTACACTCCATACCTACCACTAGCCATTTTAAAGCAGGAGAGTTCCACCTCACAGGATGTGCAACAGGCCTGTGGCTCACTCACTCAGTCGCTCAAATGCCTGATGGGAGATGGAGCACACAGATGGGCAGGTGCAGGGGCTGGGGTGAGTGCTTTGGGCTCCAGCCCCACAGTAGTGTCTAGAGAGGGTGGGGGGCAGTGCCTGCAGCCCAAGTGTTACAATGCTCTTTTAGTCTTGCTGTCTGCAAACGGTTTAAGTGTTAACCCCCTCAATAGACCCTCTGCCTTTTCACAAGGGCAGAGGGCCAGTGTGACAGCTTTCTGTATCCCGAGCTTTTGCCCAGTGTTCCAGAAGAATTGGGTCACACGCACAGGCTTGAAGGATGAATGTGGGGTTTTACTGAATGGTGGAGGTGGCTTTCAGCAGGATGGATGGGGAGCTGGAAGGGGGATGGAGTGAGAAGATGATCTTCCCCTGGAGTTTGGTCATCCAGCAGCCAAACTCCCCTCTGACCATCCCCAGTTTAACTCCTGGCATTCACACATTCCTTCCCTTCTCTTTCTCTGCCGTGTCATCTGCCATTTGTCTGCTTGTCTCCTCATCTGCTTCTGGAGCCTGGGGTTTGGGGTTTATATGGGTACAGGATAGGGGGACATGGCAGGCAAAAAGGCAACTTTTCCCACTTAGGGCTGCGGGTCTCCAGGTTTGAGGGTGGGGCCTTTGCCGGGGAACCACCTTCTTTACCCAGTATTTCTCTGTCTCCTGTCCATATCAATTTCATGAATGTGTGGTCACGACATGAACCCAGAATTTGGAGGTTGGAAAGTAGGAGTGAATGCACTCAATCTACTAGGGTGCCAATCCGTAGCATCTAATTTGGTAAGGATGAATTAGCATTAGAGTCTTTTGGTAGCGGCAGACTTGGCGAATCTTCAAATGTAGCAGGATTTTGAAATGAATCGAATACTATCTCTCAGTCAATACAATTACCTCCACCACTCCCCAGTTCCTAATTGAAGGGTTATATTTTTCAGTAACTTTATGTATTCAAAACTGTATTAGATGCTAGAAATACAAAGAGGAGCAAGACATAATTAATCTCTGTCCCCAAAAAGATGAAAACTAGTGTGGAAGACAGCCAAAAAATTAAAGATTAATCTCAACTAGAAAATTCTAGAAACAGGATGAAGCACAACAGAGGAGTATTTTAGGCAACCTCAAGGCATTTAACCCAACCTGGAGCCTTTAGTTAGGTTAGAATATGGCCAGGAACAGGAAGTCAAAATTCAACAAACTGCAACACTTCAATAACTAACATCACTTTTTAATAGTGTTTTCTAATATAAAATCAAAATCTGCCTTTGGATAACTTTTACTCACTCCCTGGTCTTGTGTCTGTCCTCTGGGATGACACAGAATATATCTAATTCACACCTACTCTGTTTAGTACCGAGAAGGCAAAAATTAAATAAGGCATTCCAAATTCTTGTCTGTATAGGGGCCAAGGGAAAGCTTCCCCTTCACCCTCTGAAAGTTTGCTGATAACCAACTGACAAAAGGAAGATTCACAGGAGAAAAAGCTTAAATATTTATTTGATCATAGTTGTATATGAAATGAGAGCCTTTAGAATGAAGACCCAAAGGTACAGGGGAAACTGTCCATTTTTATGCCTAGGTTCAACAAAGTATGGACAACTGTGTAGAAATAGGGTTGGACAAAAAGGGCCTGATCTAAAGCTAGTGGACTGAGTGTGGAAACCCAGCCAGGCCTGTCTGTCTAGATTCTTCTTGGCCTCTCTGAGCAGCGCTTCTTCCTTCTGGGTATGGGAATAATTCACCATATTCCTTAGGTCCCCTCAAAGGCCCCTCTATTCACTCTATTTCGGGAAGGGTGAGGGGATCAGTGAATAACCAACTTTCTGGAACGGGGGTCTTAGGATCTACAGTCAAACAAAGTAGGTCAGATAATTTCTTCTTTTGTTTTCTCTTTTCAAGAGGCAGGCTCTGGTTCTGTCACCCAGGGTGAAGTGCAGTGGCTTGATCCATGGTTCACCACAGCCTCAAACTCCTGGACTCAAGCAATCTGCCAGTTTCAGCCTCTCAAGTAGGCAGGACTACAGGTGCGTGCCACCATACCAGACTAATTTTTTTAAATTTTTGCAAAGATTGAGTCTTGCAACGTTACCCAGGCTGGTCTTGAACTCCTGGGCTCAAGTAATCCTCCTGCTTTGGCCTCCCAAAGTGTTGAAATTACAGGTTTGAGCCACCACACCCAATCCAGATAATTTCTTTATGGCCAGTTTTTACACAGAAAGGTAGAGGAAAAATTAGAGTCCGATTTTTAGGTTTTATGGCTGGCTTTGGGGAAAAGGGGTTCTGGTTTCTAGGACCTGTCATGGGAAAGAGGGATTCTAGGTTCTAAGGTGCCTCCAGGGAGAATGGGACTGAGAGAGAGGAGTGCAGAAGAAGCTCAGCGAGCAAGTTTTGCTTCTGAGGCTCCTTCAGAAGAAGGATTGCTTGAGCCCAGGAGTTCAAGACCAGCCTGGGTAACACTGCAAGACTCCATCTCTGCAAAAAATTATTTAAAAATAGCCTGGCATGGTGGCATGCACCTGCAGTCCTAGCTACTTGAGAGGCTGAGGCAGGAGAATTGCTTGAGGCCAGAAGTTTGAGGTGCAGTGAACTTTCTGAGGCCTTGATTTTGGGGTACTGCTTTCTAAGCCTTAGACCTGGAATCAGTATTGAGGTCATGGGGGAAGTTCATATCAGAATCTCTATTTTTTAACTATCAAATTGTGACTCCCACATGGGCCACTTGGGGATGCTCTCACCCATAGGCCTGTCGTACACTTTTGGTGGGTAGGGACGGGAAAAGAGATTGAGCTGCATAAGATAAAGTCCTCCCCACCCCACCCATTTTAATAATGGGATCCACATTTATCATATGCCAATCTGAGACCCTTCTTGAACTTCACGCTTCATACAGTGTTAGAGAGTGGTCTACCCCCTTCTCCGTGACCTCCAGCCCACAGGAGCTTCAGTGACCCTAATGCCACGGAGGCCAGGATGCTGTGATTGAGATGAGAGCAGGGGTAAGGAGGGTCTTTTCTGTGCTCATGGAGTACTGGAAGGAAGTATGTTTTTGGGTGCTGGACAGTGGGAGGTCAAGACTGTGGGCAGAGGAACACTGGAGCCAATGTTAGGAATAATTATCATGCAAGCAAAGATGTGGTGTTTGGCTGGCCACAACCCCAGACCTTGAGACTCCAGTTCCACAGGGGTCCAGGATATTGTTTCCATGTACAATATCCATTTGTGAGAATCCAGCACTTTACACCACCTGCTGTGGTATGGCTCTGGTCCCATGCACCATCACCTTGGGCTTCAACTTCTGCAATGACTCCCTAATTGATAACCTGGCTCTTGAGTTGACCTTACAGTAAACATTCTTTTTGAAGAAAAGTCACAGGGCTTCGCTCCACTGCCCGAAACCCTCCACTATTAGCTGCCACTGCACACAGAGTCGAAATCTAAGGCATTGCACTTACACATTTTCATGTTATATTATTGCATAGATGTTATTAGTTTTTGAGTGGCCAGGAGAGCATTTTTTCTGAAATTAAACATATCGAATGCACCACATTCTTTAGGTCCCCTCAAAGGCCCCTCTATTCACTCTATTTCGGGAAGGGTGAGGGGCCCAGTGAATAAACAAAGGTCCTTGCTTTAAAGGCTGTTATGACCATAAAGTCTGTGTATTTCATAGCCCATGACAGCAGCATCCTGAGATATTATTTATTGTCAAACTTCTCTTCTCAGGCCACACATCCCACTGCAATGGGGAATGGAACTGAGCAAATTGCAAGTTCTTGGTTCTATGTTCCGGTTGCAATCTTGCTTTCAGTTTTCCTGCCGTTAAAACAGCCTTTGCTGGTAGGACTGCGGGAAGTGAGAATAGATTTCATTTTACCTGCTGTGCATCAGCAGAAAAAAGCCTTTCTTTTCTCCTGGCAGCTGAGATTTCTCAGAGTTCTTCCTAGAATTGGATGTTATATATGGTCTATTTTACTCATGCCCACCTGCACACACACCAAAGCCTGACGAGCTCTTGGGGTACAAACCCACCCAATGTTTTCCCCCAAAACAGAAGTAACATGAGCACATGTGGAACTGTCAAGGTGTTTGAACCAGAGCAACTCCATCTTGAATAAGAGCAGGGTAAAATGAGGCTGAGACCTACTGGGCTGCATTCACAGACAGTTAAGGCATTCTAAGTCACAGGATGAGATAGGAGGTCGGCACAAGATACAGGTCATAAAGACCTTGCTGATCAAACAGATTGCAGTAAAGAAGCTGGCTAAAACCCACCACAGCCAAGATGGCCACAAGAGTGACCTCTGGGTGGTCCTCACGGCTCCACTCCCACCAGCGCCATGACAGTTTACGAATGCCATGGCAACGTCAGAAAGTTACCCTCTATGGTCTAAAAAGAGGAGGCATGAATAATCCACCCCTTGTTTAGCATGTTGTCAAGAAATAACCATAAAAAAAGGGCAACCAGCAGCCCTCGGGGCTGCTCTGTCTATGGAGTAGCCATTCTTTTATTCCTCTACTTTCTTAATAAACTTGCTTTCACTTTGTGGACTCGACTTGAACTCTTTCTTGGCGAGATCCAAGAACTCTCTCTTGGGGTCTGGATCTGGACCCCTTTCCAGTAAAAGAACTATTCATTTTATACTTTGGTCATCATCAAGCATACACAATTATAAATAAGGAAAATAATATATGATTGTAATTTTACTCATAATCCCAAATGTCTTTCATGACCAGCACACCTTTGGTGTATTGGGTCTAAATCAAAGAAAAATTTGAGGAGTTGAATGAATGAGGTTTTGATATGTTAATGCACTTTGGAGAAAACCAACTGTTGCAAAAAGCTAAAGAAAACAAAAATTCATTGTTTATAGATCAGGCCATGTGTTTTTCATTTCTGCAATGGCAATGTGGTTGATTCCCATGGAACACAATGAGAGTGTGGTCTTCTTTGAGATTGTGTTTATTGATAAATGCAAAAATGCTAATGAATGCTAACTTGCTGGTTCTCCATGGCCTTCCTTCCTCCCTCCCTTTCCAAGAAGGGTGTTGTATCTGTCAGAGGCATTTGAACCAGAGTGGCTCCATCTTGAGTGAGGGCTAGGAAAATGAGGCTGGAACTTGCTGGGCGGCACTCCCAGAAAGTTAGGTCTTCCTAGCCTCTAGATGTTTACGGTTAAGGGAATAGATTGATAACGTTCACTAAACAGACCCAGAATTGGGAGTGTCCTGATATCCCGATATCTTGAGAATAGAAGCATTCCTAATTTTGCTTTATAGATAATAATGTTGATTCTTGCAAAATACAGTAATTAAGAAAATTAATCCTTTACCACAAACTCTTGTAGCAGAGCACATCTCCCCAAGATCTTTTTTAATTCTCTGTATAAACGAGCACTGTACCTAGGGGTGGGTGTGTTCCTTCTCTTACTTTCTGGAACGCCCTACTCTGTCTAAGGAGTAGCTGTACTTTCACCACTTTACTCTCTTAATAAACTTGCTTTCACTTTGCACTGTGGACTCGCCCTGAATTCTTTCTTGTGCAAGACTCTAAGAACCCTCTTCTGGGGTCTCGATTGGGACCTCTTTCCTGTAACATATCCACCTGGTCAATTTAGGAGGCAGCTGTTATGTTTATCAGGATGAAGAAAATAAAACTCAGTTACTTCAAAATGTATTTCTTTGATATAGTTTGAGATGGCTGTTCAGAAAGCCAGCAAACAGGAGAAGGCCCTGCAAAGCTGTCTTGTATGGGGTGATTTGCATCTGCAGATAAATTCTGCATGGATGCAGCCAGGCTTTCTTGGAGACCCTCCTTCCTCGTCCTACTGTAGGAAAGATGGACAGAGAGTCTGACATCTTTAAAGGTCTGGAAGAAACATTCGCCATCTATTCTCTCTGAGGCCTACTACCCAGGAGGTTTCATCTATATGACAAGACCACCTCTATTAGCTTGGCCTCCTCTTCTCCTCCTCCCATAGCCTGTGTTGCCACAATGCAAGCCTCCATTCTTCAACCTCAAGATGGTGTGAAAGCTTCTGCACTCCACTGGGGGCATGGGGTTGGGTAATCACCCTATTAGTCACCCTATGATGCTCCCTGTGTGCAGGATAGTATATTTGTTTGACTTTTCTCCAATTAATTTTGCCTTTCATGAGTTGATTTTCCAGCAAAACTTCAGAGCAAAAAGGAATGTTTTCCCTTGGCCTCTTCAAGGATAATGAATTCAGATGTAACACGAAAAATTTCTGAAAGATTAGGAGATTTTTTAAAAAAGATCCAGGAATTTATCTTAGGGGAAAAAAAGGAATATAGTATTGGAAGGAGGATGCAGGAAGAATGAGAGAGAGAGAAAGGGAGATTGGGGAAAGTGAAGTGGAAGGAGGGTTTGTGGACATCTGACATGCTGGAGAGATAGTGAGGAGAGCAATTGGGGGAATATGAGCTTAAGCGGTTCTAGTGTGTGCCTATTACAGATACTGGTGAAACAATGGAATTATTTTTTAGAGCTTCTCTGGATATAGGAGATGGTTTCCATTTGAATGGGATGCCGCCATGTCGAGCCAGGAAATAAGACTTTCCTTAAAGGGGCCTCATAGTTCATCAGCCTTTTGAAAAACTTGCCACTCAGATGACCATGCTGGGTCTCCACTCAACTATTTAGGTTGGTGCACAAGTAATTGCAGTTTTGCCATTACTTTCAATGGCAAAAACCGCAATTACTGTCCAACAACCTAACCTTCAGCTCTTTCTCTCCCAAATTGCAATTATTTGTCCATGAGTCAGAGCTGTCCACAGTACCTCACCTTCGTCCCCTGACTCCCATCTCAGGCAGTTCGGCTGCTCAAAATTATTATCACTGATGCCAAAAGGTGAAGACTTCCCATGTCTTCAGCACCCAGGGTAGCAAACTGCAGGACCAGTTTAAATGTTAATAGCGTGTCTGTAATACACACACAACCACGTATAGCACCATCTTTATGAAGGCTTAAGATGATGTATTCATTTTCCCTGTCATTTCCATAGGAAGCTGCTCTTTGTCACTCGGGGAAGACCCCAGTTCCCTATCCAAAGTGGCATTAAGGAGATGCTCTAACAAAAAATGAAATGCAATTAGGGACCTGCTGTTCCTGTTTGAATGCTTAATATCAGCCTCATGGCTGGCACTATCCATCCCAAATGCTGCCCAGTGTAGCAAAGTGTGTGGGTGATCCCAGTGTCTGAACCCATCCCAGAGTTGGCTAGCTCATGCCCCCTGTGTATTAGCAACTGGACGTGGCATTACATCACCACCTGGGACTGGCCACTGAGAGGTGGCCCGGAGCCATTGTGAGAGGCAGCCTGAGGGGTTTTGAGAACGGTGCAGCCAATTCATGCGCATGTCTGCTGGAATCGTCAGGGCAGGTGCTTTCTGGCTCTTCTCCTGACCTTCAGCATGTGTAGAGAGGTCATGAAGACACAGGAGTGCTCGATGAAGCTCTCAGGGTCTTTTTCTTCCACCATGGCCAGTATTTTATCTTTTCTAGCTGCAAATGATATTCCTGCTCAAACACATGTCCTTTTATTATATAAAAAAGTAACGTGCTGCCTTTTTATTGAAATGGCTAGTGTATGGGAAAGTTATTTTTGCTTTGGAACAAATTGATAGGCAAGAAAAATCATCCCAATCGGCCGCCTCAACTGGTATCTAACTCCTTTGCAACCTGAAAATAATTGGAAGAAAGGGCCTCTGCTATAGACTAGACACCCTCAAAAACCAAAATGCATATAGTGTTCACCCCACAAATGCCTTTAATGCACCTCCCCTGAGTTTCTATCACATTGCCATGCAATTACTCAACACTGCCAGAGAAGATGTGTTCTGTAGAATTGTCATGAACTGTTGGTTAAACCGTGATGCTTTGAGGTGTCAATGGCAAAAGTTTGTTGTTGCAAATTTGCTCAAAACTATGCACATGAAACTTGTGGTTGGGCTCTCGGGTTTATCATTAATCTTGTCTTAGTGATTTATTATTATGGATATGAGTATGTCATATCCATATGCATATGTCAAAACTATAGCTATAAATGCAGATGTGCATATTGGTGTTGAGGATGGAACCAGCAATGGCTGGGTATGACTTTTGAGGACATTCACTGGAATGTTGCATTCACAAAATGCCTGTAATCCTACCTCAATTTCTGAGACTTGCTGCAAACTCATAAAAGCAAGTGAAGGATAGACTACTACCTAATTTTCAGGACAATATAGTATGGCTGATTTTATGCAAAATTAATTACAGCATTACAGACTGAATTGTTCTTTGCCCAAGTGGTTTTCTCATCCACCTGCAAAATCATTTCATCCCTTGCCATTGTCAGCATTCTCGGGCCTCAGTATCATTCAAACCATTTCATTCTCATCATTAACAAACTGGACTGTGGGCACCATCTTGGGCACGTCAGTACTTTCCTCTACCTTCCTTCTGCTGGTACTGAGATAAAGGAGGAATTCTATCTTCCACTTTAAGAATCCATGCTGAAGGAAGGGCATGGTCTGAAGTCCACAGCTGTTTTATCCATGCCAAGAGAAGTCCTGAGGGCAAAGGGGACGCAGCACATGATGATCTCAGACCCCTCCTGTATGTGTTTGAGATGTCTGTGCTTACCAATATTGCATGAAGTACATCCTGCTTCTCAGGCTCCGGATTCATGAAACAGAGCTGGGAAAATGGAGCTCTGGAAATGACTAAGACTTGATTTAAAGGTTAAATTAAAACTAGGAGTACAACAAGGGTAAGATTTCCCATGGTAGCTACATGATGGGCTAAATGTATCCTCAAGTTTTCTCTGTAGAGGTTGGTCCCATTCTTAATCACAAAGTGATTCACAGGTCCAGTCAATAAGGCAATGGGAGCAGTTAAGACCAAAGTGTATTAGGACGTGAGAATCACGATGGAGAATATGCGTATGATTCTGGCCTCCACTGCCAGAACCCCTGGGTTCAAAATTTGACACTGCCAGGGACTGCTCATTTGAAGAATTACAGCAATGCCCTGGGCTTCCATTGCTTTCTCTCTGAAATTAGGGTATTTAGAGCATGCTATTGTTTCTGGAACATTACATATAAATAAAGGAGGGATTTCCTCTTCTGGCCAAGAAGGAATAACATAGACTGGCTTAACTCTCGTACCTGAAACAACCAGAAAAACAAACAAAATATATCAAAGAGTGGTTTCATGACTCTGGAAATAAGGCAATGAAGGACAGTGCTCCCTGAGAGCCAGGAAACTAACAAGGTGAGCACCACATTTGACACAGCCGACTGCCTTGACAGGGTTGTAGGGCACACAAACCACTCTGGGGAAAGAACCATCTGAAATAGAGAAAATAGTGTGTAGTGCTCACACAGGCCTGGAAAGAGTGCCTGTTTCCACCAGCCAGACTGAAGAAGACCTTGTAATTCATGAGCCATTTGGCTACACTACTCAGAAAGGTCTTATGTGAATAGAGGGGAATATTTAGCTCCAGGCTGAGTCCTGCTCTGAATCTCCCTAATGATTCACAATAGCGAGGCTCCAACGTTGCCAATTGTCTCCAAGTAACTTAACCCAAACTGAGCAGATTGCTCAAAAATATTTGCAGGAATATAAAAATATCTGGCATCCAAAAAGAAGATTCACGGTGTTTGGCATCCAATCAAAAATGTCGAGGCATGCAAAGAAGCAGGAAAAAATGATACATAATATAAAAAACTCATCATCAGACACTGACTCAGAATGGATGCATATGTGAGATCATATTTTTGGTCTCAAGATTTTGCCGTTTGTTTGCTTCTTGAAGTCTCGTGGTTTTAGGTTTTATATACCGGTCTATGATCTATCTTGAGTAACATTAGGATGCATATATGTTTATTTGCATGTATTATTTGTAGGCATAAACCAAAGTTCATTTTTTTTGCATATGAATATCCAGTTGTTCCAGCACCATTTGTTGAAAAGACTATCCTTTTTTCACTGAATTGCTTTGTACCTTTGCCAAAATCAGTTGTGCATATATATGTGAATCTATGCTGTTCCATTGATCTACTTGTCTATCTTTATGCCAATACCGCACTCTCTTGATTACTGCAGCTTTCTAACACAGCTTGAAATCAAATAGCATTAGTTTTTCAACTTTGTTCCATTTTTCAGAGTTAAACATCTTAACATTACTAAGTCTTCTAACGTATGACCAACGTATATCTCCCCATTTATTTATGTCTCCTTTTATTTCTCTCAAGAATTTTTTGTAGTTCTCAGAGTACAGGTCTTATACATATCTTCTCAAATTTATTCCGGAATATTTCATATTTCTGATGCTATTGAAAATAGTATTGATTACTTTACATTTTTGATTCTTCATTGCTAGTATATAAAAATAGTACATGATTTTTGTATATTGAGCGTGTGTCCTGTCACTTTGCTAAACTCAATTAATAATAGTTCTAGGAGCTTTTTTGTATATTCAATTGGATTTTTCATTATGTTGTCTATGCATAAAGATGGCTTTACCATCTCCTTTCTAATCTGAGTGTCTTCTATTTATTTTTATTTTCTTACTGCACTGGTTCCGATCTCTTGTAAAATATTGAGTACAATGGGGAGAGTGGGCATTTCCATTTTGTTCCTAAACTTAAAGAAAAGTATTAAGTTTTTTCCATTAACAAGAATTTTAGATTTTTAGTAGATGCCCTTTATCAGGTTGGTTGAAGGAGTTCCTTTCTATTCTTAGTCTGCTGTAGGGTTTTAATCAGGGCTGGAGTTCGGGTTTTTTAAAAATTCTTTTTCTACATCTACTGAGATGATCACATTGTTTTTTTTGTTTTTGTTTTTTCTTCTTTTTTAGTTTGACAATATTGTGAGTAACACTGATTGGTGTTCAAATGTTTTGAAACAATATTATGTTTCAAATTACTTCTTACTTCTGTGACATAACCTAGCCTTCTTTGGCTGAGTGTGTGTGCATGATTAAATAGATCACAGCATCACATTCTGCCAGGACCCACGTAGTTGCAATGTATTCTTTTACTAGCAGAGTAGCACCTGAATCTGAGCAACGCCTCAGAGGTGATGGAACTGAATAGGAGTGAATCTGCCCAGGCATGAAGGGCTCCCTTACAAAACAGTGTGATTCCAGTTTGTGTTCTCGGGTGTAATTACCTAGGAGGATTTCTTCAGTCTTCTGGAAGGAGGAAGACAGTGTTCCCCACTACTCAGAGAACTGTTGTAGGTGTTCTTCCTGCTTTTTTAAAAACTGAGAGCTGTGGCCAGCCTGTCAGAGCACGTCTTCTTCTTTCGGTCATATTCAGGATTTGCTTACTGGTCTGTTCACCTTGATAGAAGTTACTCTTCTCTGTCTGCTATATAGATTAATGCCATTCACTGGAGCTTCCATTTCCCGAAATTCCACTTCTGTCTTAAAGTCTTTTCTAAGCATGGCTTCTCTCTACATATTTGGTGCACCCTTCAGTGATTACAAAGATACTCCAAGGTCCTGCCACGATACTGAATGAAATTCAGATGTAGCAAAAGTGATCAAGGAAGGCAGCAAAGGGTTATCATTGTGGGGATGTAGTAAAAACTCCCAGCTGTGAATCCCTGCACACATCACTGCATATATCTATGCTTGACTTTTCTGAACATGAATTACTTGAACAGGGTACCTTGCAGTTTGAATGACCCTCAAGCTCTCAGAACTTCTCCAACTTTAAAGTGCCGTATTCTAAGACAGAACTATATTTGTTAACCCCAGGGGAGACAAGCTTGTCACTTCAGCCTTCCCCTTATTTAAAAAGGTAATTTGTGCTAATTCTCCAGTACATAGCACTTAAGTCAATTCATCATAGAAAGACCGTTAGGTGTAAAGTGATAAATATACTATGTCAAATTTGAACACGTATTTAGCACTTTTCACTGTAAAAACTTCAGATTTCTCATATCAGCAAAGAGAGGCTTTTGTTTAATCGTTTTGCATCATCAGATATCAATCTGCAGGGAAGGGGACATATCACTTAGGGAAACATGAAAGGGAAGGTAGGCACACCTCACTTTACAGAAATCTCTACTGAAGCCCTAAATTAGTGTGTTGGTCTCCCCCATAAGCCTTCTGGCTTTTAGAGAACAGAGACTGCTTCTTCTTATATAAAACTGGGGAAGGTGTTCTTATATATTGAGAGGTATATTGCATAACCTCTCAGAACTATAAATGTGTATTGTTTCTCTTTAACTCGACCTTCCAAGGGCCCCAGCAGCCTGCCCAAGGCTTCACTATCTTTGCAAAAATCATGGCACAGTAGTGATGAGAAGAAAAGCTGCAGACTCAGTGCTCCTTGCCTACAGGGAATGGTGCTGATTCCTGTTGCAAAGCAGACCCATTATCAGAGGCCCATGAAGTCACACTGTTCCCTTCCCTGCTGTCTCTTGGGCCTGCAATGACAAAGACATGGCAGAAACGCCACTATCCCTGCTCCTCTGCTATGCTCAGATGTCACCGATGGATTGTTCAATTCTTCCCTGCAGAATCGTGCCCTCAGATCCTTCTGACAGTGTGCCAGATATCCAGCATCACCTTTGTAGTTTGGGAAGTGGCACCCAACATCCACCCAGCACGCCTTTCTTGATCTTGTCCATGGTGCTGAGATTCTGTGTGGCCCCCATGCTGTTGGTCTCGTTCCATGGGTCTCCACCCACGGTGATGCCCACCCGCCTACCACCTGTGAACATTTGGTAATATCTAGAGACATGGTTAGTTTCCACCATTGGGAGTGGGTGCAACTGGCATCTAGTGGGAAGAGGCCAGGGACAATACTGCACATCCCACATTGCATAGACCCCCTCCCACAGCAAACAATGATCTTGTTAAATGTCAGTAGCGCTGATGGTACACAGACAATGTCCCACAGCAAAGAATGATATTCCTAAATGTCAGTAGCACCGAGGCTGGGGAACCCTGGTGTGTCTGACAGGGAAACCTGGGATTCTCTCTCCTTTAGGATTGGACTCTGTCCCATGGTGCTGTCTACAATGACTGGGATTTTGATACCTAAATTTTCCCTTAGGAAGAAATCTTTCCTCAGGAAACTTAATTATCCTGCCAATGCTCACCAGCTGGAGTTTGACTTCATATTTTTATTGGTTTCCTGGAAACCTCTCATTGAATTCCCTCAGGCATCCATGATACCCAAACCATGCACGCATGTGACACGCTGTGTTTAGCTTGCACAGTGTCTCAAGCCAGAACCATTCCCGGCAGATTCAGCTCATTCTCCCATCGCAGCCCTGCTCCCCTATGCCCGGTTACCAGCAGGTCTCCCAGCTGAGCCTGCTGCACCGGGATAAAACTGTGGCGACGAGCCAACACTGAATACTGCCACCTGCAGAAGTTGGCTCGAGTGCTGCCTGCTAACAACCGAATAAGTAAACCTTTGCTGCAGAACCAACCATGTACGCAGGTGTCTTCTAAGATTTCTCCGATTTTTCTGAGCTTATCCTAAGAGAACTTTTTCACACTTCATTTGCAAAGCAGGAAGACATATATATACACACACACACACACACACATATATGAGAATATAGAGAGAATATATGTAAAGGAGAATATATATAAATATATAATATATACAGAATATATCCTATATATTTAGAATATATAGAATATATTATTCTATATATAGACTATAGACTACATTATATATAATGTATATATAATTAGTCTATATTATAATATATAATAGTCTATATTATAGTCTATATATAGACTATATATACAGAATATAATGTATTCTATATATAGACTATATATACAGAATATAAGATATTCTATATATAGACTATACATACAGAATATAATATATATTTTATATATATTACAGAATATAATATATACAGAATATATTTTGTATATATAGACTATATGTAGGCTATATTATTCTATATATAGTTTATATATTTTTATATAAAGTTTATATACTCTCTCTATATATTGTCTCTATATAGACTATATTACTCTACATATAGTTTATATATAGAATGATATAGTCTATATATTGCCCTAGCAAACTCGTACAGATAGACTTTATTATTGTTTGATATATAGTCTAGTACAGATAGACTATATTATCATTCAAGAAAAATATATAGATATATATATATAATAGATATATAGTCTAGACTATATAGCAAATGATAATACAGTCTTTCTATACTACTATATATAGTCTATACATAATATAGTCTACATATTGTAAGGAGGAAGATAATGGCTCGTTTTTTATCCAGGGTGAAACTCATAAACATGTATTACTGAGTACAGATATTGCAATAGAGACAAGAAAATTCAAATTATTGGCAAGGTACTGTACATAATTGTACCCAAAAAAATCTGGGTGTTTTGCATCCTAGCCAAGTTACTCTGCCCAGTGACAAGATCACACAGGCCAAGTCACGTGATCACTAAAGCTGGCATGAGAGGCCCCGACTCATCCAGGGAGTAAGAGAGTGAAGTCAGCAGTGGGAATGTGGGAGCAGCTGGTCTGTGTAAAGATGTTCTGGGGAAAAAACTGGGTCAGGCGTGGAAGACAAGGGAAGGGGTACCAGAGAAATAAGCTTGACTGGAGTGAGGCAGCAACAGAGGCATTGATGGAGCTCAGTTCTAGAGTTACGGGAATTAAAAGGTACTCCGCTCGGCCAGCCACCAAATGAAATGGGTAAAAAGGGCTGCTTGAAATGTACAAACCACGTGACTGGGAAGATTTCATAAGCATCTATCTGTACAGGTTTGCCCGGACTGACATAAGAAAGCACCACACACAGGGCCGCTTACCACAGACACTGATTCTCTCGCAGTCCTGGAGGCTGGAAGTCTGAGACAAGCTGTGAGCGGGGCTGGTTCCTCCTGAGGCCTCTCTCCTAGGCTTGGAGATGCTGTCTTCTCCCTGTGTCCTCTCTGTGTAGGTCTATGTCCTCATCTCCTCTTCTTATAAGGACACCAGTCCTGCTGGATTAGGGCCCACTCTAGTGACCTTGTTTTACCTTAATCCAATCTTGTCCATTCTGCAGCCCTATGGCCACATGCAGCCCAGGACAGCTTTGAATGTTGCCCAACACAAATTCGTACTTTCTTAAATCATTATGAGATTTATACACGGACCTGTTTTTTTGCTCATCAGCTATCGTTAGTGTATTTTATGTTTGGCCCACAGCAATTCTTCTTTTTCCAGTGTGGCCCAGGGAAGCCAAAAGATTGGACTCCTTTGCCTTAATCATTTCTTTAAAGGCCCTACCTACAAATACAGTCACATTCTGAGGTCTTGGGGGCTAGGACTTCAATGCATGGATTGTGTGAGGGGGCCTCGACTCAGCTCATAACAGCATACTTCTAATGGTGGTTTTCAGTCTTTATTTTGAGGAAAGTGGCCACTTAAATAATGACATATGGAAAAGATACAATTTAAGTAATAGAGACTTCCCAGGCAAACCCCATGTAGGGGGAGGAATCCAACGTATCAAGGGCATTCCCCAAGCCCAAGGTGATAGGGGTGAGAAATGCTCACTTATCAGTGCCAATTTCAATCTCCTGATAGATTTTCATTTAGTATGCTGTAAAAGAAAATATCCCTGCAGACACTGGCACTTGAGGGATTACAGTGGTGGGGAGAAATTCCCATATTTATTTGTGGAATTCAATGAAGCATTTCACAGGCTACCTTCTGGGGATAACCTGTTCATTGCCATGGAGTAAATCAATAGCCTTCATTTAGATTCTTAATTGGCAATTTGATCTCATTCACTTTACGCAACACTCGTTGGCTGGAGGGATGATGGAGATTGGGAGCAGGCTCCTAAAAATGGTCTTGAACATGTTATTTCAACAAAGATTAATTTTGAGGCATTGAGAGTTTCAGAAAGGTTCACATTTTTTTTTCTAAAGCTCTTCTAAGCCAATCTTAAATGAATCCTCAGAGGACTATTTCTGTGTGTATGTATGTGTGTGTGTGTTCGTGTGTGTGTGCATATGCATGCGTGTGTCTTGCCTCACCCCAATTCTCCATCCCCATGCTGACGAGGCTAGAGGAGTCAGAATGCAGAATCAGGTGTGTTTTATAAAAATCATTATGTCAGTCCTCACCAAAACACTGGCTATTTCTATCTTTCCTTCTCATTTTACTCTGCTATAGGAATCTAAGTAAATCATCTTTAGGAAATACCAAGACCTACCAGGGGTTTTAGATTCATGGCGGCCAACATAACCTAGTATTGATAGCCCATGTAAATGTTTGCCATCCAGATGACAAGAATAACGACAAGAAAAAACTAACATGACCTGCCCCATCGTGTGCTAGATCCACATCTCTTGGGGAATATATTGAAGCAAGTTAATACAAGCTACTTGATAAAAGGCTTCCGTGATGAAATGAGACTGGGGAGGCTGAGTTAAACAAAATCAAACAGTGTTCTGTGTTGGACGCTTCTTAAATCCTTCACCATGCTGAAAAGCTTAGAGTATTTCCAGGAGAATGGCATAGCACCCTGCATCCCAGACCTGCACAGCGCCTGCTCAGACCATCTTATGGGACGAACAGTATGCAAAACACACATTCTGGAACATGCTTGAAGAGAGGGGAGGCCGCTCTCTAGCTTGGGCACAGTTCTAGCTCTGGCACACACTGACAAGGTGACACTGGGTGACTCATTTTATCCCTCTGTAAACTGCCCTTCCTCATATGCAAGAGACCATGGAACATTGGCCTCTCAGATGTTACTGGATCTACCATTATTTTGCCAAAAATAAAATAATTAGGGCAGATGTGTTATAGAAAAGGGGTCCGGATCCAGACCCTAAGAGAGGGTTCTTGGATCTCACAAAGAAAGAATTCAGGTCGAGAACATAAAGTGAAAGCAAGTTTATTAAAAAAGTAGAGGAATAAAAGAATGGCTACTCCATAGCCCCAAGCGCTGCTGGTTGCCCATTTTTATGGTTATTTATTGACGATATGCTAAACAAGGGGTGGATTATTCATACCTCCCCGTTTTAGTCCGTACAGGGTAACTTCCTGACGTTGCCAACGCATTTGTAAACTGCCATGGCGCTGGTGGGAATGTAGCAGTGAGGATGACCAGAGGTCACTCTCATTGTCATCTTGATTTTGGTGGGGTTTCACTGGCTTCTGTGCAACCTGTTTTATCAGCAAGGTCTTTATGACCTGTATCTTGTGCCAACCTCCCATCTCATCCCATGACTTAGAATGCCTTAACCATCTAGGAATGCAGCCCAGTAGGTCTCAGCCTCATTTTATCCAGCCTTTATTCAAGATGGAATTGCTCTGGTTCAAATGTCTCTGACAGATGTAATAGGTAATGCCCAGACACTGGCACCAGAGGCAATGCAACCTGAACAGAATTGGCTGACATATATCTCTGGGTATAAAGAAAGTCTCAGCTTTCCCCTGAGACATAATGTTGAGTGTCCCTAAAGCTTGCTCCACCCTTCCATGCTAAACTCGCTCCATTGCTCCATCATCTGCTTTAAAGCCACAAGGACAGCCAGTAAGGCCTTTGCCATCATCACTTTTAACTTTTGTTTAACTTTTAACAAAGATTGGCCTTTTCAAAGGTTCAATTATATTTAAAAAACAAAAAACAACAAACCTGCCTGCCACTTACGCAGTCCATTGATTTTAAACAAAGCTGCCAATGCAAGTCAATGGGAAAAGAATAGTCTTTTTTAACACATGGAATTGGAAAAACTGGATACCTATATGGATAAAAATGAACTTTGATCCCTTACCCCAAACTCTGCACAAGCATTAAATTAAGATTAACTGAGATTTGACCTGAACGTAAAACCTAAAATTGCGAAGCTTTTACAATAAAACAAAGGTAGACAAAGACTCCTTATACAAATACCTGGCACTAAGCATTAAAAAATCATAAATTGTCCTTCATCAAAAATACATCTGCTCTTCAAGATAGATGAAAAGGCAATTCACTGACTTTGAGACCAAGTATTTGTGTTCAGAATACGTAAAGGAATTCTAAAACTCAACATAAAAAGACAAAATTAAACAAAAATACATGCAAAAAATAAAAAAAAATAGAAAATGAGCAAATTATTTGGACAAAAAGTTCCCAAAAAAGAAAATGCAAATAGCTAGCAATCACATGAAAAGATGCTCAATGTTATTCGTTATCAAGGAAATAAAAAGTAAAACCATGAGATACTCATCTCACACCCATTAGAATGGCTAGAGTCAAAACCACTGACAATACTAAGTTTTGATGAGGATGTGGAGCAATTGGAATGCTCATGTATTGAGGTGAGAATATAAAATGGTGCAACCACTTTTAATAACTACCCTATGGCTCAACAATTCCACTTATAGATATATACCAAAGAGATATGAAGACATATATTCATCCACACAAAGACCTGTACACAGATATTCATTGTACCATTATTCATGATAACTTCAAATGGAGGGGAACCCACATGCTTATCAAAAGATGAATGGATAAACATACTGTTACATATTCATACAATGACATACTACTAACAGATAAAAAAAAAGAATAACTATTGTTACTTGCAACAGAAACACATATAAATCTCAGAAATAGTATATTGTTAAATAGGCCAGATACAAAATAGAATATGTCACATGATTCTATTTATATGAAGTTCTAGAAGAGGCAATATGAAAGCCATGGTAATAAGAACAGCAGTTGCGGCCGGGCGCGGTGGCTCACGCCTGTAATCCCAGCACTTTGGGAGGCCGAGGCGGGCGGATCACAAGGTCAGGAGATCGAGACCACGGTGAAACCTCGTCTCTACTAAAAATACAAAAAATTAGCCGGGCTTGGTTGTGGGCGCCTGTAGTCCCAGCTACTCGGGAGGCTGAGGCAGGAGAATGGCGGGAACCCGGGAGGCGGAGCTTGCAGTGAGTTGAGATCCGGCCACTGCACTCCAGCCTGGGCGACAGAGCGAGACTCCGTCTCAAAAAAAATAAATAAATTAAAAAAAAAAAAAAAAAAAAAAAAAGAACAGCAGTTGCCTGAAGTTTTGGGGGTTGGTGATATGAGGAAATTTTCAGGAGTGATGGAAATATTCTATATCTTCATTAGGATGATGTTTTCACAGGTGAATATATTTGTGTAAACTCATCAGAATATATAAAAAGATCCTACAACTCAAAAAGTTATTGTGATAGTTAATATTGAGTGTCAACTTGATTGGATTGAAAGGATACAAGTATCGTTCTTGGGTGTGTCTATGAGGGTACTGCCAAAGGACATTAATATTTGAGTCAGTGGACTGGAAGAGGCAGACCCATCCTCAATTTGGGTGTGCACCATCTAATCAGCTGCCAGTGTGGTAGGATAAGAGCAGGCAGAGGAACATGAAAGGACTAGACTGGCTTAGTCTTCCAGCCTACATCTTTCTCCCAGCTGAATGCTTCCTGCCCTCGAACATCAGACTCCAAGTTCTTCAACTTTGGGACTCGGACCTTTGAACACAGACTGAAGGCTGCACTGTCGGCTTCCCTACTTTTGAGGCTTTGGGACTTGTACTGACTTCCTTGATCCTCTGCTTGCAGACGGTCTATTGTGGGACCTCACCTTGTGATCATGTGAGTCAATGCTCCTTAATAAACTCCCCTTTATATATACATCTATCCTATTACTTCTGTCCCTCTAGAGAACCTTGAGTAATACAGTTACACATTTTTATTAAATGTAAATTATGCCTTAATTAAAAATAAATATCTTCTCAACCTCCAAACAGAGACTTTCTGTCTGAAACTTGAGAATAAGTCTAAAGTTTTCATTTAATAATGAATTTGTATAAGACAGGAAAATGGATTTTGGCATTAATTTGTTCAACAAATATCTGTTGAGCATGTCCTATGTGGCAGGGGCTGAGTGTGGGGTGTGGAGTGGGTGAATGTAAGGAACATACAGTCCCTGGTTCCCTGGAGCTCATGGTATAGGGGTTGGAGAGAATTGGTACATTGGGATTTTAAAGGGGGTGCCAAAGGTGGTGATGACAAAGTTCAGGGAAGAACAATTGGAGTGGAGGGAGGGCATCAACATGGATGCTCAACTGAGCCAATGTACTGCTAAGAGTGAGGTGGAAAGTATCATGCAAACCCCAGAGCTTCAATTGTCAATACATATTGGGGTGTGACCAGCAGATTGATAGAGGACAGCAAAGAGAGAGGGGTAAATGCCAATAGAGCAGAATAGCATGAGTTGTCAAGAGACAGGACTTTTCAAGGTGACAGGAAGGGAGATGGTCCTGAAGCAGCAGTCATGTCTGTGACCCACCCAATCCCTAAGCAATGACAGATAGGAACAGAGTCAGGGTCCTCAGAGGACAACCTAGTTTTAATTAAGGCAAGAAGTTGAGAAGGATATTTTAAGAAACATTTGAGGACATACTACAGTTTGCTGGCTATGGGGTAGGGTAGGGTGGAAGAGAGAGATTTGGAATAAAGAGTATGGATGGGACAAGACAAAGCAGGGCACCAGCCCTACCTTGGACTGTTCCCTAACTTGAGAAAGCCATGTCCGTATTGATTCAGCCAATCTGACTAAGGTATTATGTAACTTGAAGTTGAACCATCCCAACTGATATAAGTGGTGATACTGAGTAACACAAATGTGCTTTCTGGATTCATGCATGCACATTTTTTACATGAAAAGTTCAAACTTCTATGTGGAGACTTTTTTCAACAGTATCCTCAAGAGGTATTCATCATGCAACTGTTTCTAGGAAAGGTATTTAAAAGAGAAGAAAAACGTCATTTCTGGCCCAGAATGTCAAGACATAGATCTCTTAGAGATTTACTTCTAATTATTATTGTAGAGTCTTGTGGGTGTTTCTTATAATTTTAATTTTTACAAAAAACAAATCTGTCCATCCATCCATTTATGTATATATGCATCTATCTATCTTCATCATCATCATAATTATCCATCTATGATCTATCTATTGTGTATCTATCTAATTATCTATCTATGCAGAACTGCAAAATTTACGGGACTGGCCTATACCACTCTCCACTCTCCACTCCCCACTTTGTCTAATCTTCAAAATCAAGTTTCTGGACACAGGGCTATGAAATGCAAAATGAAACAGCTCATGTCCAATGGTCTGACACTCTGCTGCTCATGAAAACCTGCAACATCCAACTGAGTTTTTCATTTTTAAAATCAGCAGGTTTAGTTTTCTATCATCATAGAGAGTTATTTTTAATTTTATTAGGGAATAAACTCTTTTTTCATAAAGAAATTATTAGGTATCAAAATACCACAATCTCTTTATGAATTCAACTAGATTATGTGTATGGGCAAAGTATTTTCAATTTAAGAATCTAACATTCCTGTTCCTTGAACACTATTTTGAAAGTTTGGATTAAGGGATATTAACCTCCTTAAGACAATATATACTCACAGTTGAAAACTACTCACCTTCCATATAGAAGTTGCTTAATTAATATCAATGCTTTTTATTGTATTAGAACAAAATAGACTATAACTTTTTATAAGATATACATGAGTATACTACTAAATATTCTTAAAATGAGTATAATGCTATAATATTCTTATTTTGAGGTTATATAGTCTGCAAAAATTAGGTTTCCTGGTGTCATTAACCACTTATGCAATTATTTTTCTGAAATGAATACACATGCTGTACATGCAGTTTTGCCTGATACGAGTTTTAAAACAATGTATATTGGAATATTGGAACTAAAAATGAGAAAATCAGTGTCCCCTTGATGTCAATTTCAGTTTCAACTGCACTTGCTATTTTATTTTTAATTGGTTACATTATCTCTACATTGTCACAGTTGATGGTATTTATTTTCTTCTCTGTGACCATAATTTCCACAGATTTAACCGTAATGCATTCTTAAAGATTACAAGAAATCTTTTAGACACAGCTCCTCTCAGTTGCTGAGGATCCAACCTTTACTCATTTGTTTTCTTCATGAATATATATTTCCTGAGTTGTATGTTTGTACATAGCTATTTGTAGCCTTTGAAGTTTATGGAAGTTTGGTTGCATTCTTGGGGCACGTTTTCTTTCCCTGAGGACTGTTAAGGTTTGGATATTTGACCCTTCCAAAGCTCATGTTGAAATTTGGTCCCCAACATTGGAGACTGGGCCTAATAGAAGGTGTTTGGGTCATGGGGACAGATCCCTCCCCTTGAATAGATTAACGTCCTCTCCTGAGGGTGAATGAATCTTCCTCTATTAGTTCCTGCAAGACCTGGTTGTTAAAAGAGTGGGCCACCTCCCTGGTTTCTCTCTTGCTTCCTCGCTCATCAGGTAATCTCTGCACATGCTGGCTTCCCCTCCCCTTCTCCCATGAGTGGGAGCAGGCTGTGGCCATCATCAGATGCAGATGCCCGATTTTGAACTTTCCAGCTAAGAGAATCATAAGCCAAATCATCCCCTTTCCTTTATAAATTATCCAGCCTCAGGTATTCTTTACAGCAACAAAAAGGGGACAAGGACTTTTTATATCTTGCCCCACTGTCTCCTAGCATTTCATGTGTCACATAAAGAAATCTTGGCCTCCTAGGTTTTTTTTTTTTTTTTTTTTTTTCTGAATATCCACAGAATTCTTTCCATAACTTCAAATACCAGTAAATTATTGGGATATTTGTTATTCAATATAAACACAGCCTTGGAATTCTTGGACTATTTCTGTCTGCAGATTCAAATTTCCTCATATTTCAGGAACTTCACCTTGAATTATATCTTTGAAAATTTGTTTTCATGTTCTCTTCATTTTTTAACCCATGCAAGGCATTTAGTGTTATAGATATTTGATCCCTTCCCTACCACCCTCCCATCCCCCTCTTTTTCTCTATCTCTGTCTTCCATCTTTTACTTTTTGTTCTTTTCAATCTCACATGCTCATTTTTTCTTCTCAAAACCATCCTTCAAATTTCTTCGGTGGTATCTCATCTCCTTTTCGCTGCTTCTATCATGACCTTTGATTTTGGTCTTTTTGTGTCTCTCTCTCCGAGACTCTGAGGCTCTGCCTACTCCGTTTTTATTCTCATTTATTTCTAATTTGTTTCCAAGACTCTGCCTACTCCCTTTTCATTCTCATTTATTACTAATTTATTTCTGAGGCTTTACCCACTCACTTTTCATTCCCGTCTAACCTAATGTATTATCAGTTCTTCCTTAAAACCTTATATTGCTTCTTTAAATTCTCATTTCAGAGAAACAGTATTGTCTTTAATTGATTCCTTAGAGATAACTTTGTTCAAGGTTTTTGGCTGCGTTGTGGTATATAATCTTTCCGGTTCTCATCTTCATAAATCATGTTCTATTCTTCTTTTTTCATTTCAGCATCATTTTAAAGGCCCCCAGCTGGCTCCACCCTTTTTAAGTAGCATTGTTCCTCATCTTTTTGGACTAGGATTTTGGGCAAAGTTCTGGGGAAAGGGGAAGAAGAATGTGCTAAACAAATGGGAAGATTCGGTTTCAGGCTGTTATCTCTAGGATTTTTCTCAGCTCGACTTGGCCTGTGGGTTATCTGGTCCAGCATAGCAGGACATCTTCCAGGCTCACAAGGAGGCTGTGCATTTTACAGAACATTTTAATGTGATTATTTTACCTTGACTTATCTTCACCAGGCAGCTTTGGGCAATGATGGCCAGGTAGCTTTTATCTTATGGACTCTTCCTTCTGTCCTACACCATGACTGAAACATGATGTAGGCTTCCAAAACCAGGCCATGAACCTTGATCTTAACTTTCTATGCATGGGATAAACACATTTCCTTTCAATGTGTGCCACCCATCCACTTTGGATAACTATGAGCTGGGTCCACTCTGCCTGAGTCACACATAGAAAGACACCTCTTGGAGTTCCCAAATACCTCCACCCACTTCTTATTCACTTGGCTATCTTCCTGCATCTACTGTGATCCAGGGTTATAGGGGATCTGTAGTTTCATCAAAGATAACATTTGTTTGTTTCTTATTCTCTTGGTTGTTCTGGATTGGTTTCATAGAGAAAATGAGACAAAAATACATTTATACTACCATTTGAAATGAAAAGATAAATTCCTTCTTTCAAATTCATTCCCTTTTTTTCTTTCCAATGAATCTCATGGGGTGAGGGGAGGACTGAAGAGAATGTCTAATCTACTCAAATCCAAAAGTCACAGGTATAAGGCACAGAAAATTCTACCAACATAATGATGGCACTTTTAATGTTATATAAGGACAGACTATGCAAAAATGCTATTAATGAGGATGAGAAGCTACAGGAACAAATCTGATGAGGAACTGTAATTCTATTAGAGGGATGTATATAGCCATCATATTTTTTCTTTAATCCAAAACGATTAGATTGCTTATATAGACAGCCACATTCAATTCTAAGCCATTTGATTGAAATGCACCAGAGGATGCAGATATATATATCTTTTTACCTTAATTTCCATTTTATCCTTTCCCTCCCATTTTATCTGTGCTATAGAGTACATTTTTCCCACTCGACATGTGGGAGCTCGACATGCTGTTGTGCAGAAAGCTTTCTCTTGTGAGTTCCCAAAATGTTGGCCCACATGAGTGCAGCAGACATTTGGCCCAGGTGAGCAGAGCAGATATTTACATGAAATATTAGGGAGCATCCATCTGGGCTATGTGACTTAGGTTGGCAATACACAAAAGAGGATTCCAATTTGTTGTATAAATCACCCTTAGAGCCCCCAACAGTGAACACATACGGGGTTCTTTTCATTTTCATGATGCTTAATATAATCTTTTAAAATAATTAAAATTAGGTGAATTGTGTATATTTCTGAGAGATTACAGAAAGACACTAGTTTTGATACCTCTTGCTTGTAGCATTTGACTGATGTAAACAAACTAAAAGGTTTAAAAAGAACGGGGATTCTTCCCAGTAGTATAGTGCAATGGGTAGGGAAAAAAGTTAAAAATTGATAGACCAGTATTATTCTCAAAACTCATACCATTGTGATTGGGAAGAAATGAATACATATTACTTAGTCACTTCATGTTACTATATACTTACATTAAAACAACAAAAAGGAAATTATAGAAAAAAACTCATACATTTAAAGGGTGGGAATAAATCTTAGGTTTACTCAGAGCTCAAGATCCCATTGGGATGAATGTTGTTCTTTTCTCGGATTGTTCCTTCATTTCAGTCACTTATGTATGCATTTATTTATTTAGAGATGGCGTCTATTTCTGTATGTATGTACGTATGTATGTATTTGTAGATGGAGTATTGCTCTGTTGCCCAGGCTGGAGTATAGTGGCACAATCATAGCTCACTGCAGCCTTGAACTCCTGGGCTAAAGTGATGCTCCTGCATTAGCCTCCTGAGTAGCTGGGACTACAGGTGTTCGCCACCATGACCCGCTAATTTTTTAGGGTTTTTTTTTGTATTGATCGGGTATCCCTATGTTGCCCAGGCTGGCCTTAAACTTTTCAGCTCAGCCATCTTCTGCCCTGGCCTCTCAAAGTGCTGGAATTACAGGTGTGTCCCTTCATTTCTAATGAAGGAATGTTTCCCTTTGAATATCTCACAACAGATATTTTTAAAAGACAGGCAGATTTGAAGCAACCATCAACAAGGTTTATTTGAAAATTAATCTGATACTTACAAGTGCATTATATAACAGAAATGTTACAGACTGAATTGTGCCGGCCCTACCCCAAAACTCTTACGTTGAAATTCTACCACCCAGTACCTGGAATGTGATTGTATTTGGAGATGGGTCATTCAGTAGGAAATTAAAGTAAAATGAGGTCACATGGGTGGGTCCTAATCCAATAGGAGGAGGACACAGACACATACACAGAGACGACCCTGTGAGGACGCAGGGAGAAGACACCATCTACAAGCCCAGGAGAGAGGCCTCAGGAGGCACCATCCCTGCTGACACCTGTATCGCAGACCTCTAGCTTCTCGAACTGTAAGAACAATTTCTGCTCTTTAAGCATTCCCATATGTGGGACTTTGTTATGGCTGCCTGAGAAGCCTAATGTGAGTGCAAAGACTTTCTTAAAATAATGTATAACAATGTTGATTTGGAAATGACTATCCAGTGTTGAGTTCAAAACTTTATCTTTATGGGTGCTGCTATGAGTAAGTGTCTAATTTGGGGGCATAATATTGACAGTCTTCGGGAGAAATGCAGACTCCAATCAGTGCAGAAAATGGCACAGAATAATGTTTAAAAATGTCCTCCAGGCCATAACATGGTTGGGTTAGGAGGAGGAATACTAACCATTCCAATTCTAAAACACAGAATTTTGAGTTTCTTTCTGTGAGTTCACCACCTCTGACCTTCACAGGTAAGGGACCATCACACAGACATCTGCCATTTTCATATAACCCTCTATCCAAACAAAGGCTGAAAATTCGGCATGGAGGAACTCTCCCAGCACCTGTGGTCAGCCCCTTGGCCTGCATCCCCACTCTCGGCATTGGTGTGGAGGTGGGATTCTTTATGAACTTGGGCCTCAATTCTGCTTCCCTTGGAAAGCTGGACCCACACAACATCACCCTCATATGCAGACCCTCATATCTGGGCACCTGTGCCTCCCCAGAGCTGGGGGTCTGCTCTAGGAGCTGGTTCAGGACAGGATACTCCTATACAATCTGTGCCCACCACAGAAAAGAGCCAGCCAAGTGCCTGCTACTGCAGGGGCTCTTCACATATGGGAAAGCTGCCCTGGGGAGTGTCCCGGGAAAGGTCAGGGGGACAAAAAAAGGTCACAGTGATTTGCCTCCAGACACTGGACACTCTTTCCTGGAGAGTACGGGGAATGCTCCTCTCCAAAACTGATCTTGCTACATTTGTGCTGCCCACAGTGGGGGCGCCACTGAGTTTTCAAAGAAGACAACAGGCCCTGAATTGTGCAAGGAAAATAAGTGCTTGAATTTTGTAGCATGCATGCACTGTTATACTTTTAAGAATGGTACTGGGCTCCTCTGATATTCAAGGAAGGTCCCTGACAACTCAGATGGTAGTTTTCTAATCCTGTCTTCCCACATACACATTTACCTCCTCCACCCAAGAACTAAATAACAGACATGAGTGCTTGGGACAACATGCTGTCTACTGTCATCCTCTTCCTAAGATCCCCTCTCCCCATCTCTTGACACCCTTCCTCTTAGCTCCCTCTTTCTTTCTGGCCTGTTACACTCAACCTCTCCAGCGTCCTAACAAGTACCCACTCAAACCTACTTCCTCTCCTGCTGTGCTACTTCTTCAAAAGTGCTTTGCTTCTCATCCTCCCCTTCTTTCCTTGCCCTCTTCCCTGCTTCCCTCTTCAAATCACTTCTCAGCTACAAATGAGAAGGAAGTGATCTGATTAAACAGGCGATGAGCAGAGTCACATTCTGAGGGGATTTGCATTTTTAAAAGAAGATTAATGAACACATCTGACAATGTCACCCTGGAATCTTATGCAGAGTGAGAGGGGAGTGGAGATGAGCTCCGTTCAGGGCAGGAAGCGAGAGTTTGGATCTGAAGTACTTTTCAGATGCTGAAGTTATAGGAGCTTGCAGTTGCTTCCTGGGCGGAGCCATAAACATCTCTTCTGCTGAGTGGGGTCTGAGAAGATAAGAGGAAACGGTGACCCAAGAGCTCTGGAATTATCTGTCTGTGTTAGACTTGCAGGACTACACAAATTTAAGTGAAAAAAACATGCTGTTTGTCCACCTGGCTGGCCTCTTAGCCTGCTCTCCTCTTATTATTCCCTCAAAGGCATCATTTTTTGAAAGAGAAATTTAAACTCTGTCCATCTCATCCCCTTTGGAAGAAAGTTAAGATTCCTTTCTGAGCTCTTTCATCATCTGGAGTTTAAAAGCTTCCCCTCCTCTGTCAACTCTCTTTGAATCCCTCATGTCACACCAAACTTCAAAAGAGACAAATACTTTTGCATGGCTCCCTGCAGGCTCCGTTTTGCCCTGTAGTGACAGCCCCATGTTTTGGCTTTCTTGATTGGAAAAATTTCTCAAGCTTTCTACATTCATGATCTCTGTGTCTTCAGTGCAATCTTCTCCAGTTTCTCTGATCTCCAATGGTCCCTGCATTAATCCTGTCCAAGTCGCAGGTGACCCTCATATTGTCTCAGCTTCTACTTCCCAGTCTCTCTCTCTCTTTTTTTTTTTGGAGCGGGGGGGTGGGGGGGGCGGCAGGAGTCTCACTCTGTTGCCCAGGTTGGTCTCAAACTGTTGGGCTGAAAAGATCCCCCGGTCTCATCTTCCTGAGTAGTTGGTAGGAGTGTGAGCCCTTCTGCTTGGTCTCCAGTGCTTTTCTTTTCTTTCTTGACCTATACAACATTTGGTGGTTGATGTCCATGTTCATGTAATTGTCTTCTCTGGCTTCTCCGGGCCACCATGCATTCCCTTCTCCCTCTTTTCATTTATTATCTTTTCATCGAGTAAGACCCATCTTCCCCTAAAGATGTATATTTTCCTCAAAGCAAGGATTGGCTTACCTTCACAAACTGAGTCTCCAGTGACAACATAAACTGAAATGCAGTATAAACCATGGACAGATATGAGCTCATCTTCTACTTCCTGTGTCCTCTGCTGGCTCTTCTCACCGTCACGTATTGCTAAGTAAGCGAGTGATGTTAAGTTAGAAAATGGACTGAGTCCATTAATTCATTTGGCATGCTCCAAAGTTCTCACCTGAGATCTCTCTATTCTCCAAATTACACTTGGAGATACAGGAAGATCCTTTTCACATTAGGCTAATTAGGGCGAATATATGTAAGTGTTGGTAAGAAGTACCAGAAACACTGGAATTTGTGAGATTTCATTGAAGAACCAACTTCCTTCCATCCAGCCCTTCACATTGTTCTCTTTTGGTGGTTTCTTGTCATTTCCTCCTTTTATTATCAATAGAGCTGCTGTGAACATGCATGTACAAGTTTCTGGGTGGACACATGTTTTCATTATTTTTGGCGGGGGGGTAGACATCAAAGAGTAGAATTGCTGGGTTGTATGATGAATCTGTGTCCTAACTTTTCAGAAACTGGACTTCTACTGCTTCCTGATTTCACCTTCCACGCCATTTCTGTAGTGAGGCCCACTCCTTGGCCTTACAAGACCTGAATTAAGTTAGGTGCCCAGAGCAGTTCTGTCATTGACTCTGTTCTTTCCCTTGGTAGCCTGTGTAATAACTGGCAATCAGACCTTTATGTGAGCAATGGTTTCATATGTCTCCCCAACTGTATTACAAGTTCCACGGGGGCAAGGCTGTGTCTATCTCCTTGACCTCTGTATCTGTGATGCCTGGCAGAGGGCTGTGAACACCGGTCACCCTCCATAAACACTGGGAGACAAACAAAGGAGTCAGTAGTTAGTTTTTTGCTTTTTTACCCCCAGAATCTTAGAATATGATTTGAGCTATTCCTTCAAGGAAGTCCTGGGGCAGGTGATCATTCATAGATGACATGAGGGCGTGCACAGCACATGAGTTTGCAGGAAAACGCAAATCCCACGTTGAAATTTGATCCCCAATGTTGGAGGTGGGGTTACAGGGGGGTGTTTGGGTCATGGAGGCGGATCCCTCATGAATGGCTTGGTGTTGCCTTCATGGTAATGAATGGGTTCTCTATTCAATCCTGCAAGAGCTGACTGTTAGAGCCTGGCACCTTCCACTCCTCTTTCTCTTGCTTCTTTTCTCACCATGTCATCTGTGCACACAGCAGCTTCCCTTCCCATTCCACCATGAGTGGAAGCTCCCTGAGGCCTCACCAGAAGCAGATGCTGGTGCCATGCTTCTTGTACAGCCTGCAGAACTGTGAGCTAAATAAACCTCTTTATGAATTATCCAGGCTCACTCAGGTATTCCTTTATAGCAATGCAAGACTGACTAACACAGGGTATCAGGAGACCTAGCTCTGTCTGTCTCTGAGAACTTCATCAGGACTCTGGAAACAATTTAGCCCACAGGTCCAAGGCTGATTTTTGTCACAGTGAAGTTCAGGCAGTAAGAATTCTCACTGGTGGCTGTTGAGGGTGGTGGTGGTGGGGATGGGTCATAAGGAGAATTATCAGTGGGAGACTAGAAATTAAAGTGGAGAAAGGGAAGAATTAAAAGTCAAAAACAGTGTGAGGGAGGAAAGCAATGGATATAACACCCCAGATCTTTATCCTTGAGAGGCCTTTAAAAATCTACTTAACAGGCCGGGCGCGGTGGCTCAAGCCTGTAATCCCAGCACTTTGGGAGGCCGAGACGGGCGGATCACGAGGTCAGGAGATCGAGACCATCCTGGCGAACACGGTGAAACCCCGTCTCTACTAAAAAATACAAAAAACTAGCCGGGCGAGGCTGCGGGCGCCTGTAGTCCCAGCTACTCGGGAGGCTGAGGCAGGAGAAGGGCGTGAACCCGGGAGGCAGAGCTTGCAGTGAGCTGAGATCCAGCCACTGCACTCCAGCCCGGGCGACAGAGCCAGACTCCGTCTCAAAAAAAAAAAAAAAAAAAAAAAAAAAATCTACTTAACAATCAGATGCTATTCTATAAGAACTCTGAGACATGTGATGACTTTTAGGAACTTGCACTGTGGCTGAAAATGCATGCCAATCTAGCTGACTCAGATCCAGTCTTAACTGGCTCATAACTTGCTTCATAAACACGACTGTATGTTAGCAAGGAAATGAGAGAGAATAACAGCACATCACATAGGCCTGAAAAGTATTTGCAAAGCAGTATTTCTCAAAAATGACATTTTGCAGTGTTTTCCAGAGGCGGATTCAGAAAACTGAAGACCAAAGTAACGAGGGAGCCATCTCATGCCTAGCTGAGCAGAAGCATACCCAAAGGCTTAGTATTTTCCCAATTAGTAGGCACCTCAAACTTGTTTAAGGAAAATACTCTTCTTGATGAAACAGATACTACAGTTGAAGCAGGAACGTGTTTGGTGTGCTGCCTTAAATAGCATGGGTAGATGTTCAAACATGTTAGGACTCACTGGCCCTAGGAAAGACCCGCAAGAATCTGGTCTACACCAGGAAAGTGACAATGAAACACCAAACACCTTTTCTCCTCTAATTACCATGAAAATTATTTCTTTCCCAATGGTTGAAGACAATAATGTTGGGAATGATGAAGTTTCTTGGAGTGTGAAGTGGATATACCTTATAAGTTTAATCCACAACTTCACCACTTCATAAGTGGATAATCGAATTGTGCCTCAGTTTCCTCAGACTTGGGGATATTAAGAGTACCCTCAGTCACCACCAGGTGGGTACCAATGTAAGAAGAGTGGAGCAAAAGCCCAGGGGCGCATGTTCTTAAAGTGCCTAGTGTGGGATTAGAATGACAAGTGGTAGATAACCTATTTGTGCAGAAATTTATTTTGTGATTTTCAAATGATCAATATATGTGAATACTTTATTGTTTCCTGTGAGTCCCTATTTCAGCAACTATCTTGTCTGTGCCTTTCTTTGCTAGGTAAGCACTTTTCTATTGGTTGGTGGGCTTAGCAGCTCTTGGTTTTGTCTTCATGGGAGACAAATAGCATGCACCTGTGAGTAGTGGTAAAGGAAAGGTACCCTTCAGGGTGTTCTGTCCTGGGCCTCTGGCAGATCACCTGTGGTTTTGCTCTGTGTCCCCACCCAAATCTCATCTCAAACTGTAATCCCCACATGTCGAGGGAAGGGCCTGGTGGGAGGTGATTGGATCATGGGGGCGGTTTCCCCCATGTTGTTCTCATGATAGTGAGGGAGTTCTCACAAGAGCCAATAGTTTCAAGTCTGGCACTTCGCTGTTTCAGTCTCTCTCCTGCTGATTGTGAAGAAGGTACTTGCCTCTCCTTCTCCCATGATTTTAAGTTTCCTGAGGCCTCCCCAGCCACGCAAAGCTGTGAGTCAATTAAACCTCTTTCCTTTATAAATTGCCCAGTCTTAGGCAGTATCTTTTTAGCAGTGTGAAAACAGACTAATACACGCTGGCTTTTGGTTCTCTGGGTTCCCTGGATTTCTGCCCTACTAACATACTTGATTCCTGGCAGTGAGGGGTTGGTCTCTGCCTGGCTGGTATCTGGATGCCAGGGTTCTGGTCTAGCTTGCAGTCTAACTCTTTCCAGGTGCATATGCTCAGATTCAAGCTCCCCAGTCCCCTTGTCCTCTCGGCTGGTGGCATAACCCATGCCTGAGCATGACTTCCTGCTTATATAACTGCTTGGAGTTTACCTTTATTCTCTTCAGTTGTATGGAAGTGACCCTAAGAATATGCCTGGGCATATTCGAAGAGATAATGACTGAGAGGTTTAGCCACACATAAAACAAAGCAGAGCCCCAGGGAGATCTAAAAAGTTCAAACAAGATCAACACAAAGTAAACCACACCTCAACAGACCAAAGATCAAGAGCAAAACCTGAATGGTAGCTAGAGAAAAAGAGACTGCCTTAAAGGTGTGACTGCAGGACCAAGAGCTGGTTTTTCAATGGAAAACAGGAGTCAGGTAAAAAGAAAGCTACATATTTAAAAGATGAAAAAATACTGCTTAAACTGGAATTGAATATGCAGTGAAATGCAGTGAAAACATCCTTGAAAAGAAAGTCAAATACAGACACTCTCAGACAAACAACTGAGATGATTTGCTATCGTAGGATCCATATATGTAAACACTAAATGATGTTATTCATTGACTGGAGTTTCTAGAAGAATGATAATTAAAATTGATAGTGAAAATCCTTTTTCGTTTGTATTATTAACTGAATTTGCTCCACCTCCCTCCAATTCCTACATTGAAGCTTATTAACCACCCTAATATGTCTGTATTTGGAGCTAGGACCTGTAAGGAGGTAATTAAGGTTAAACAAGGTCATTACAGTGGACTCTGATCCAATAGGACTGAAGTCCTTGTAAGAAGAGGAGATGAGGACACAGATACACACACAGAAGGACAACCATGTGAGGACACAGGGAGAAGACAGTGTCTACAAGCCAAGGAGAGAGGCCCGAGGCGGAACCAGCCCTGCCCGCACCTTGATCTCAGACTTCCAGTTTCTGGAGTGTGAGACAATAAATGTCTGTTGTTTAAGTACTCTAGCCTGAGGTATTTTGTTATGGCAGCTGGAGAAGACTAAGACAGTTCATTTCTGACTTTTAAGTGGAATGACTATTTTACCACTATGTACAGTATTAACTGTTGGTTTACAAAGAGATAGGTATTCTTTATATTTATCTATTTATTTTCAGTTTATTTTGACTCTGAATATGGAATACATGCCAATTATTTCCTAAAGTGAATTTTGAAAATATATCATTTTAAGTGACTTTGCATAATATATGAATTCACCATCCCTTTCACACGGTTTTGAAATAAGCAGTGAATGAATACGACTTCATGCTTCCCAAGCCTTCATCTTCGCTCAGAGATTAGGGAATATTAAAATTCTTAAGTAGTTTTTAAAATACATTTTTTTGTCCCCTAGGGAAATAATTATTAACATTTTGGGAAATATTGGAAAATATTTGAATGAAAAAAATTCATTTCATATATCATGTTGTTGAAATTCATGTAGAACTTGAAAATTATGGGCATTTTGCAATGAAGAAAATTCAACGCTTTAATACGAGGATGATAGTTTTACAGTTTCAAAATGACTCTGTGACAAGCCCCTGCCATACTGTTGGGAATCAAGGAAAGAGAGGCAATGACTTAATCCATCACAAACAACTTAGGTCAAAGGATGTACAGAAAAAAATGTAGTTAATTTGAGGAGCAATTAAATTGGAACAGGTAACACAATGATCTCACTGCGGATTCCAACACTTCTCTCTGTCCCTTGTGTTTTCCACGGTGCTGGAAAAAGATCTCGAAACCAACCCCAACATTTCATGACTAAAGTTTAACAGATAAAATACCCTAAGATATGTTCCTATTCAGTTTTGTACGTCTACAATGACTGTCATGTAAGGAAGGAGTATTGAATTAATTCAATCTAGATAACAGTTTTTTTGACGAAAACAGTTACAATCCATGGAAATATTGTGCGGCTAATGAAGGAGAAAAAAATAACAGTACTTATGTGTACAAAATATTATCTATTCAACAGACTCAAAAGAACCAGAATATTTTGAGCCATCCTGAAGATCTGCTTTCAGAGATAATGTGTACTCCTCAGTCAACAAATAATCCTCACCAACATCTTTGTAAAGCAAGTCTCTCCAACAAACAATAACTATCACAGAATACTACAGACTTTGAACTACTAATATCCCTTGCTCTTTAACACTTCATTTTCTGTTTTTAGAAGATAATAGTTCTAGAAATTGCTTTTGAGACAAAGAGCCTCATGTGAGACCAAGGAGCTTTAGCCAACTGCTTGTGGAGCAGAAGAGTACAGTGTAGACCACAGAACAATGTTCTATAGAGGCATTATTACAGATAGGTGAAAACTCATTATTTTTCATTATAAACCTTGTTATAATGTGCACGTTTTTAAAAATTTCGAAACACCATACAAAACGTGCCAAATTTAGCATAACTGCCAAATGTATTCAGAGAAACATAAACTGCAGTGTCTAGACACTGACTACTGTTGCACAGCAGACATCACTCCTATTCCTTAGAATGCCAATTCTTTCAAGTGTAAGACAGATGTTTATTTTTTTATATAAATCACCAAACTCCATCTGAGGATTTACGGGGTGGAAAAAATGTCTAATAAGTAGTAATTAGTAAGTTCTTAAGTGTTGTATATGTTTCATTTAAGTGAAATTAAGATGACGTTGATAGTGCCATATCTTGGATGATGTCAGCAGTATAAAAGATCCTTCCTAAGGGCATACAGTATATAAGCAAACATTAGCTGCTAGTTACAGCACACCTGTATACATTCTACTAATCACTGTGTGTCCCTAATATGACATACTTTCAATGAGCTTTAAAAGTATGTCCCTAATACGACATACTTTCAATGAGCTTTAAACTTCCTTGGCCTGTATCACCCTGGTGTAAATTTGTATTTCCATATCTCTGTGAAATCCATGAGCTATTCAGTGGAGTAACATCACTAAAATGTATTGAAGTAATTTGGCTGATGTGGAAGAATAAAAAAGAACGTACGTGCTTTGGCCAAGCACAGTCTGGGTCTTTTGTGTAAAAATATAAGAATCTGGCTGCAGCTTTGGTTAAAAAACAGTAACGGACATGAGATCAAATTTACCCTGTAGGAAATTCACCCAGATGTAGATGCACATCACTTAGATATGCATTACACCCATTTGTCTGATTCATACAAAATGGCTTAATGATTAGAAAACATCAACATAAATACTTTGGAAGGAGAAGATACTACATCAAAGAAGTGAGTCTTTCACTGAAAGCCTCTATTCACTGCTGCAGGAGCACGATGGCTCACTTAAAATATATAAATATCCGTTTACAGTTGGAATACTAATTGGGATTTTTAAAAAATTTAATTAGTCACATATATATTTTACATTTCTTGGAAGACTTTTTTTTTTTTTAAGGTAAAATCATGACTCCCATACAAATATCGATATGTGTCCAAAGATTTTATTAAACTAATTCAATTTGTTAGGGAAATGGTAAGACGTTACAACTGGTTAAGAGGAGCAAAGTGCAGACATGTATTTAGGCCATCAAGAAGGAGGAAACGAATTTGCTAAACTGATGCAATACCAATCAATAGTCAGGGCCTGTCATCCACAGACAATCACTCCACCACACGCACACAGGCATTCCTATGGTTTGTCCACAACTTCCAGAGCTGAAGAATAGCTCAAGGACCTCAAAGGGCAGAGGCAAGCCACAACGGAGCAGCGCTCCTTCACTCCCGATTTCCATGGTTACCACCATTTTTCTCTGGCAAATCATAGATAAATTTTAAAGACTGAGTAAATCTATAAAAGTGATTAATCACAGAAGTTTAATGTCTAATAAATTATTCCAAAAGTGTTCCCGGGCACTCAGACTCACCAAGCATACATTCTGAAATCAAATTCTATTTCTATCCAAAAAGTGTAGGCCATCAGTGTTCTTAAAGGAGGCAAATGGTTCTTCTGAGGTAGAAAACATTCTCCAATGTAGATAAGGATGTAGATACCAGGTAAATGTTACAGCTGTGTTCATACTAACAATAAACTATGGATGATGTGGCTCAGAGTCAGTCAATGAAGAAAGATCCAGAGACATTCTGAGGTCACAAAAAGAATTTAAATGTTAGCTAACAAGGAGTGCTCATCAAAAACAGGGCTTTCCACTCAGACTGCAAACCAGGCAGAACTACCATCTCACTTTATCAGTTGTCATTGCATGTTGACATCATACACTGAGGAGAGTGATGCAGATGATAGATATAAACATATCTACATACATATGCATACATAAAGCATATACTTATATGCATACACTTTTTACATTTCCCAGCCAGTGTTCAGAAAAACTGGAATAAGAGAGAAGTGATGTTCCATTTTGTCTTGGAAAAGTATATATTTTACATATACATGCATGCATATATCTACATACATATGCATGTAATGCCTACCTGCATGTTACCAAACTGATACACATGTGTATATATGGAGGTGCGTGTGTGTCTACGTGTACATTCACTTTATCACATACTCCATCAGCTTGATTTTTGAGATGGTAATTCAAGTTTCATCTTTGTTCTGGGCTTCATGTCTGTCTCTACTGTGTTTTTTGTCTCAACTGTCAAGTCACATTTTAACAACACATTAGACTGGGGTAAACCAACATGGGATGGAAACACCAATCTCAGGAGGCTAAAATCACTGTACAGGTTGGGTTTGAGAGTTGCTGATTTCCTTTCCCTTTCCCCCAGCAGTGTGGACCATGAGATGGGCTGGGGGGCGGAATAGTGAGGCCCTCCCTCTCACTCATACGCGGGCAAACCAAACAGCTCGGGCTGGAAGTCCTGCAGGGAATTCAGCACCAGGGTGGCCTTTGTCGTCAGGTCTCGGCTCAAGTTTCCGTCAGGAACCATGACCACCTGCATCCCAGCTGCCAGGGCCGCCTCCACCCCATTGGGAGCATCTTCAAAGACAAGGCACTGTAGGAAGAAAAAGAAAGTCGAGATGGCCTTTTATGGAACCAGACATGTGGATGAAGTGTTTATCATCGTCATCACCATTGGCTTTGCAACTGTGCAGAAAGAGATAGAATTACAGTGAGGGCTCCCCAGAGTACAGATTGTGGTGAGGACAGCATGCTGTTTCTTACTGGCTCCGGGGGTCTCCCTGCCATGGCTCCTTTAAAGGGGAGAGGTTTCTGTCACAGCCAAAGCATTGCTGAAATGGAGCGCAGCTGTGTGGTGAGGCAAGATTCTCAGCTTAAAACTTTATTTTATTGGGATCATAACAATCTGTTCAATCAATAATTGAACATTCAGAGTGTGAGAGGCAACTGCAAAACTAAAAATCATGCTCTTAAAATATAAAACCACTTCAGAGTTGCTCCTGTTTTATGTACTGTGGTTTGAAAATTAAATGGTTAGAATCTTTTAAGTTAAAAATTCAGTTCCTTTGTGTGCTAGTGCGATGTGACAAATATGAGCACAAATATGTAGTGTGCGTGCATGCTCTCTTTTGGATAATTGCAAAAATTCACTTTATTATTGGGATTATGGACACAACATCATCCAAAACTTGTGGTCTCTTCATTCAGACACCCACATTGAAAATGGGGTGTTTCCAACTGGCAACTTCAAAGATATGGAACCAACCTAAGTGCCCATCCACCGATGAGCAGATAAAGAAAATGTGGCATTTATACACCATGGAATACTACTCAGACACAAAAAGGAATGAAATAATGTCTTTTGAAGCAACATGGATGGAGCTGGAGGCCATTATTTTAAGTAACTCAGGAATGGAAATCCAAATATCATATGCTCTCACTTATAAGTGGAATCTAAGCTATGAGGATGGGAAGCCATAAGAATTACATAGAAGGGACTTTGGGGACTAGCGGGATGAGGAAGAAAAGACTACATACTGGATACAGTGTACACTGTTCCGGTGACGAGTGTGCTAAAATCTCAGAAATCACTGCTAAAGAACTTATCTGTGTAACTAAAAGCCACCTGTACCCTGTAGACTATTAAAATTAAAATTAAAAAGGAAAAAAATTAAGCACTAAAAGAAAAACCAATACATAAAATAAAATGGGGTGTTTGTACACTGCATTTATCAGTGAGCTCCTAAAGGTGCCACCACATTGACAATGTTACAGTAAGTTTCACATGAGGGCTCCCTCCAAAGGAGACACCCCAGAGCCTGCTCCGTAGTATAAACAAGCATAATCCACATGTGCTATCTTCATATCACCGACCCTCTCAGGAAGACATACACTTAGGAAGCTTCTTCCCTACATTCCTAGAATGGCACACACCTCTTGTGAAAACACATTTATTGATGCTTTTTAACTGAGACTCTGCAGGGGCCCAGACATCTGTAAGGGAAGAGAGGTCCTCGTTATGGCGGCCTATGCTGAGGAGTCTCTCCTGTGGCCTAGTTCTACTCCACATGTGGCCTAGAACTCCACGAGCTGTTGAGGTGGGGCCTTTCAGCTCTCCACTCATCTCTTCTTTGTCTCCTTTGTCCCTCTGTCTTTTATTTTTTTTTTAATGTATTTATTTATTTATTTATTTATTTATTTATTTATTTATTTTTGTGAGAGAGTCTTGCTCTCTCACCCAGGCTGAAGTGCAGTGGTGTGATCTTGGCTCACTGCAGCCTCTGCCTCCCAGGTTCAAGCAATTCTCATGCCTCAGCCTCCCAAGTAGCTGGGACTACAGGTGTACCACCAAGCCGGTTAATTTTTTTTTGTATTTTTTAGTAGAGACAGGGTTTCACCATGTTGGCCAGGCTGGTCTCCAACTCCTGGACTCAAGTGATCTGCCCACCTTGGCCTCCCAAAGTGCTGGGATTACAGGTGTGTGCCACCACACCTGGCCCCCTTTGCCTTTCATTATGAAAACATACTCTTCGGCTCATCACCAGGTATATAGCAGTGACTCAATGCACTGGTGTCCTGGAAAGGGTTCATGGAAGCCTGATGCCAGGTCTGAAAGAGAAGCTCTGCATTCTTTGGCGTTTTCACTAGAAAACACTGAAACGCACACACAGTCTTAACTATTAGTGGTCTGTGCTGTAGCCAGCACAATGACTGTTTTTCTTTTTCCCTACATGCCTTTTTCTTTCCATTACCCCATTCTTTCCTTCAATCTGGGGCTAAAATATCACCTAGCCAACTTACCCCACAGGGCCGATCCCTGGATTAAGTGAGTTAATCCATGCGACAATGGAATGTGAATGCTACCTTACTTTCACAGAGGGAACTGGTTGGCCCAGCTATTTTAGTTTGCTTGGAACTGAAGGGTCGGCTGTGGGGCAGGATGTCCCATGCTACATCCTGGACAGTCCCAGGCAAGCCACAGTAGTCCGTCCCAACACCTCCCTTCTGACAGCCTCTGATGCTCCCTGGTTTCTTTCTCCTGTGAGACACTGGTCACCGCAGGACGTGGGAAGAAATGACTCCACTTAGACTTCCAGGTTGGTTTTCTCTGTTATCTCACTCAGTGACTACCTGTTCATGATATTTCTGTCTTGCCTTTTTAAAAGTTATGACTTGATCATATTCTAAATGCTCTCCACTGTTTTTATCTGGGACCAGAGATAGGCACGTAAATGTCAAATGACATTTCAAAATATCTGTCACTTTCTCCAGGGATTCTGAAGCTTTGTGCAGGGTCTACCTGTGAAATGTGGGCTGGGGTAGAGGAAGAGATGGATTATCCCCTGGGATAATACCGCTTGGCTAAAGTTGTGAAAGCAGCTTTTATTCTCTATTTGCGTGAGGCTGCTTCCAAGGAGCAAGGCAGGTGTGTGGGACGGGAAATCAGTGGCTGACTGTGGCAGTTCCCAAAGAGATAATGGAAGGCACCCAATACACCTGCACTCACCTAAAGGGGGTCATATGGTTTTGCTGTGTCCCTACCCAAGTCTCATCTTAAATTGTAGCTGCCAGAATCCCCACGTGTTGTGGGAGGGACCTGGTGGGAGATAATTTAATCACAGGGGCAGTTTTCCCCATACTGTTCTCATGGTAGTGAATAAGTCTCACAAGATCTGATGGTTTTATAAGGGGAAACCCCTTTTGCTTGGCTCTTATTCTCTCTCTTGCCTGCTGCCATGTAAGATGTGCCTTTCACCCTCTGCCATGATTGTGAGGCCTCCCCATCCATGTGGAACTGTGAGTCCATGAAACCTCTTTTTCTTTGTAATTTACCCAGTCTTGGGTATGTCTTTATCAGCAGCGTGAAAACGGACTAATACAGGGGATCTGCAGTGGAAGGAAATGCAGGCCCCATGGTGTCCCTTCACATCTGAGAGATCTTTCCAAAGGCAGCCCGTGTTTAAAGGCAACTAAGTGAGGGCTGTGAGTGAGGAGGGAAACTTACAAGTGTCTGCAGCACTGACAGCGGCAACAGCTGACACCAGCTCTTGGAGACCTTTTTACTGTTTCTCATGGCCTTCACGTATTGCTGGTTCCTCTGTGTTCGATTAATCTGTCCTCACCTATTTTTAAGAATAATCCAAATACGGCACTGACATCTGGAATATCACACACAACATATAAGATGAATGTCGTACATAAAGTAAGGGAGACTTGAATAAGTATGAAGAGTGGCGAAAAGTCAAGGTTGGTAACTGGTTGCTATCACAATCAATCACAATAAGAAGGTGACATAGGCTGGACGCAGTGGCTCACACCTGTATTTTGGGAGGCCAAGGTGGGCAGATCACTTGAGGTCAGGAGTTCCAGACCAGTCTGGCCAACATGGTAAAATCACATCTCTACCAAAACAGTAAAAAAATTAGCCAAGCACGGTGGCACATGCCTGTAGTCCCAGCTACTCTGGAAGCTGAGGCAGGAGAATGGCTTGAACCCAGGAGACAGAGGTTGCAGTGAGCCAAGATCGTGCCACTGCATTCCAGACTGGGCCACGGAGTGAGACTCCGTCTCAAAAAAAAAAAAAAAGAGAGAGAAGGTGACATAATAAGCTTATGCAACAGAAGGGCCATTTAAAATATGTCCATATGAGTAAGTAAAACCCTCAGTGTTCAAATGATTGAGGGGAAACCTAGGAAGACAGGCCAGTTGGTTTGGGTTTTCCAGCACGAGACCCTTGCAAAGTTAACTATTCTAAAAGGTCAAAAGTAGGTAAGTACAGCCTCTGATGTAAACAGCCATGGGTGATCTCAGCCCAAAACAAACAGCAATGGGATGCATGACGCCCCTGGCACCTGAAACCCTCTTCTTCCTCCTCTCATGTGGCCGTTTTGCTAACAGTTGTCAGGAGATACCTTTCCCCAACATCTGCCGGACTCTTACACTTCATGTCCACTAACGAGAATTCCATTTGATCAAGATGGAATTTGAAAACAGAACCTGAAGTTTCAAAAGCTAATAGAACAGTTGGCTGGAGGTGGTCGATGATGGAAACGTGTCAGGAAAACTCAACAGAACAGGAGTGGAGCAGAATTGAGTGGTTTACAGGAAAACAGCGAGGTTGGCCCTCTAACACCAGGCATTGTTTGCACGCAAAATTTAAAGGAAGCCCCAGACACAGGACAAAGAGAAGACATCAAACATGAGTCCTGAGAAGAAACCCCCTGGTGCTGGGCCCAGATGGCACCTGCACCACACACACAGCCTGCACGCGGGAAATGATTCGGGGTCACGCCACAGCATCTGAAAGTTTGGGTTTTGTTGGTTTGGGTTTTTTCCCCTAGAAGCAGTGGAATTATAAAGCAGAACAACTACTGTGTCCTGAAGCACCTATTAAAAATGTCCCAAAAGATTTATTTATTTTCATTTTTTTGTTTTTTGTTTTTTGAGACATAGTCTGGCTCTGTCACCCAGGCTGGAGTGCAATGGCAAGATCTCAGCTCACGGCAACCTCCACCTCCCAGGTTCAAGCAATTCTCCTGCCTCAGCCTTTCAAGTAGCTGGGATTACAGGCGTGCACCACCACACCCGGCTAATTTTTTTGTATTTTTAGTAGAGATGGGGTTTCACCATGTTGGCCAGGCTGGTCTTGAACTCTTGACCTCAACTGATCCCCCAACCTTGGCCTCCCAGAGTGCTGGGATTACAGGTGTGACCCACCGTGCCCAGCCCCAAAAGATTTTTATGTCGTCTTCAGACTTTGTTACACCCAAAGATCTAATGCACTTGTAAATAGGACCACTCCTACAAGAAAAGTACCTGGTATCTAAAAGCCTAACCATTTAAAGAATTTTCACAGCATGGGTGTCTGTCTACTGAAACTTAAGGATTTAAGAATAAATCCTTAAAAGCTACCTGGAACAACTGTGTCTGGTAATCACAGGACTTAAGCGTCAAAAAAGAAAGAAGAATATAAGCTAAATACAGTTTATATCTGGCACAAATAAAATTAAGGAGGAAGTATGTTTTTATTTTCGAAGGCAGAAATACCTCAACACAGTTTCCGTCTGCCACACCCAGCTACAGCAAAAGGAGGTTCACCCTGACTGAATTTGGCTCTCATGCTTCTTTTTAAGCACCTCATTTTTTCACTTAGGGAGCAGCCCTTCCTGTCCCACCATGACTGACTGATTACACTTGACCTAAAACTCATTCATACCACCACCCATACAGTGAATCATGGATTGTATGTTTGCATCTGTAGAAAGAAACCTTTCTCTCTATAAGTCAAGAGACTTCAGCCTCTGCAAGTGGGGAGCGGAGGCAGACTGACTTTTCTCTGCATGGACTTGGTGGGTTGCTCCTTTGAAAGCGGTGGCCAGGGACAGGGAAGGTGGAAGTGCCCACGGCTCCCTTCTCTTTTCCAGCAGGGCTTCTGCACCTTCAGTGAAGCTGGAGAACTGGGGCTTGGTCCAGGGGATGGTCCTGGCACTTGCACATGCTCCCGGCAGGCCTGCGGCCTCCTGAGATCTCCCTCCTTCACCCCACATATCATCTCTGTGTCAGGACATGCACATGGATGTATGTGTACGCATGCATATTCTATATGATTTTAATTAATTTTGTGATTATTTTGTAGTGTATTTAGTGGACCTTCTAAGGCTGACTTCCATGACTTCAAGGAAGTATCTGGTCAAGAATATTCTTCACGCAGCTTGTACGGACGCCTACATATCGACTGTAACTAGGCAGGGCCCAGTTTTCATGCACCTTCCCAGGATGCCATGGCAAATCATGAGCACTGACAAACATCTGCTAAATTAGCGAAGACAGTAAAGGTGTCCTGGTACAGGACTTAGAGCCACAAAGAGGCCATGGAAAGTCAGCGCTAGGGAATAGACAGAGCAAATGCAGCATCTCCTCTACTTAGGGCAAGGGAAGTTCAGAGGCAAGCTGGAGGTCATGCAGTCACACGGAAGACAGAACTCTTGAACAGAATCCAGGTCTGCAGAATCCAATGTTCTTTTCACTCTACCTAGCTGAAGGCTAAAATATATCTGATTTCCATCTCCAGGTGAGGAGATGAGCTTAATTAAACTGTAGCTTGAGGGATTTAATTTAGGGAGCATGACATTTCCAACTACAAGGGAGGTGAAGCACCTTGGCGGCTTATCACTTGGAGGTGATGAACTGACTTCTTCAATGATGCTGAAGCGCAGCAGCAACCTGAGGATGGTTTCTGTCCAGGGGACTTAAAAAGTTCTTGTACTTTAATTTCTTAAAGACAAATATCATATGGCTTAAAAGTTCCATTTTATAACTAGGAAGTTGCCGTAGGAGTATCTTTGTCTGACAGCAGCAGGGTGTCTTAGTCCCTTCAGGCTACTGTAAGGAAACACCAGACTGAGTGGCTTAAACCCCAGACAGGGATTTCCCATAGGTCTGGGGTCAGGTGGTGTGAGATCAGGGAGCCAGCATGGTCCCTGGCTCCCTGGTCTCCTCCTAACGAATCACACTGGGGGTGAGGATTTCAGCTTCTGAATGGGGGGAGGGAAACCGTCCAAACACAAGGGCAATGAATAAAAATGGATGGGATTAGAGGAAAACCTGAAAAGCAACAGGGAGCTGGATGATACCTGGGATGTTAAGCCTGATGGAGAAGCTGATTCTCACGTTTCTGATGTGGTGGGTCTTGGGGCCGCCATTTTGGTGGCAGGAAGGAGAGGTAGCTTTTGTGACAAGTTGGGTTTGAGGCCATCGTGGGACACCCAAGTAGAAGGCTTGGGGTCTCCATGCGCTCTGGCTGTGAGCTGGAGGTTTGGTCAGGTGTCATCAGAGCAGAGAAGCAGCTGATTAGACAGAAGGAGGAGCGCTGAGAAGGGACCCCAGCAGCCCTGGCATTTCTGTGCGGTAAGCAGACGAGGTCTATGGATGGAGCTCTAGGTACAGTTTGGGCAGGAGGGGAACACAGTAGGAGGCAGTGTCAGGAGCCAGGTTAGGTTTTCAAGAGGGAAGGAGAAGGGCCTGTGGCTTGTGATGCTCTCGCGTTCCTCCCTAGCTCTCACTTCCCAGTGATGCTTCCACCTTTGGCTCCTCCCTGCTGCAAATCCCCATCCTCATGGCACTTGCCCACCATTTCTTCTCAGCAGCTGGGATCAACAGCACGTCCCATTGGGAAGCAGACAGAAAAGTCACAGCAGGGAAGGAGCCAGCCCCTTTCCAATCCTGCACACTGGGACCTCCTCTGGGCTGCAGGCAGAGCACTGCCCATGCCTGCTTGGGATCACATTTCGTAACCAATTTTACCTTTTAAACTATGATGTGTCTATTTTAAATTATGTGCATCGTTGGAACTAGTGAGCTTTCCAAATATTACTATATCATCTCTAAGGAATAAAGCTTTCCCTTTTGCTTAATGAAATACAACATCTGAAAGGAAGTCACTGAAGGGTACTTTCAGGGCTCCCAGAAGCAGTCCTGGAATTACATGGAAGCACAGAAAGTACAGCAGCTGCCCACAACTATTCATCAAATATAAAGCCATGTATGATCTGAATCTCATCACCAAAACCAGGCTTTTTTCTAGGAGGTTTTTTCCTATGCATTAATTTTGTAACATCAAGTTCAATTTTCACATGGTGAGACATCAAAACTTCAAGGGGGCCTTAAACTTTGTTTTGAATTTTGATTGGCCGCGCTCATATCTAAGGTTTAAGTTTTGTTTGACTTCATGTTCCTTGTCAGATAATGATCTGTAAATAAGTACAATGTTGTCAGGTTGGATACATATACACTATCAGATATTTGTTTAAACATGAAACTTTTAAGTAATGCTGTAAAAATGACTGCTGAGGTATGCATGTATTTTGTTATTAATTAGTACTTCCGTTTATATTATTCATGAATCCATCCATCTGTCCATCCATCCCTATTTACCAATCTATCCATCCCTCCCTTCCTCCTGCTCTCCCTTCCTTCATCCAAACATCCAGCTACCTACTAGTAAGTTAGATATGGTGCTGCATTCCTCTAAGTAATAGTGCTGAGGTGGAGGTCAGTATCCCTTGTGCACTGCAGAGCTACTGTTTTACTGAATCGATAGTGCTCTGAAAATCAAACTATAAAACCATTATTGATATAAACATGTTTATAACAAAACCCTCTAGAGTTACAAGCTAGGTAAATTAATGAACTACACCCCTAAATTGATTCCTTCTCCTATAGAGAAAAGCCTTTGAAAAAGTTATTTAACGACTTGGTTGGGGGGTGGGCAGGAAAGCTTCCTAATGAATTCTCTGTGTCATTTTATTCAAAAAAAGTACATTACAGGCACTCTTAGCATGCATATTAAAGTGTATGTATGTAAATTAAGTGGTGAGCAAAAGACTTCAAGACAGCTCAAAAAATCTTCCCCAATTTCCTCTTTTAATGGTACAAATGCTGTGTCCACCAATCTGTCAGAAACCAGTGAAAAGCCCAGCAAGGCCCTGAAAGGTGCTGATTGTCTTAGAGTCAAAAACAAACCGCAAGTTTCTAGATGGTCACTAGAATCATTTTCTTTTTCCACTTCCTCTGAGTAAAACGTGAAATCAATTCATTTTCTGTAGCCTTCTGCATGAGACTCATGATCCGCAAGTGTGACAGGAGGCCCCTATCAGTTTTGTGTGTTTAGAGGGACACTATGACTTCACACAGACTAGGGAAGATTAGCCATGTACAGGATTAAAATGCTCTAACCTGTAGAGCAGCAAGTTGTGTTTACTTTCAACAGCACTTTCGTTATGGAAAAACCACATTTAGGTGCCTTAGATGAGACCTGCTTGTGGTATGCTTGCTGTATAATATGATTCCACACATTGTCAAGACAGCAAAAGCACAGCGATATTTTCCCTGCTTTTGGAGAGACTTCCCCAAACAGGATTACCACGGCACAAAGAGAGTGCCTTTGCTGGCCTGTGTGAGTGATTTTTCCATGTCATCTCCAAATGTGCCGTGTAGAAGAAGCTGCCATTTGTAACGGGAACTGATAAACACAGATAAAAAAGCCTAAGGAATTCATTGGACCTGGAGGGGATTAAAAGACTTCATGGTTAAATGAGCTGGTGGATGAGCCAATGAGCTGTGTGGTGAGCACGTGGCAGCCGGCAATGCAGAGGCCTCTCTTCAGTCCTCTCCTTGGTCCTTTCCATCCTGACACCCGTTGTGCATGGCCCAGCAACCTACTCAACAGGGGATGAGAGGCCTACAAAGCCAACGCCCTTCAGGATGGATTTATATTCTGGTTTTCACAGGGATGCCCTCAATTCTCCTTCCTGCAAATGTATTAACTGCTGACTCCTAAAATAAAAGCCGTTGTCTATAGCTGTGGTTGCAAAGTAAGTGTTTCCAAAACAAACATGTGTTGCAGTCCCAGGTGAGGCTTATGTTGTTTTCACTGGCCTCCCATGCCCATATTAACGTTCAATTCTAAATCGTCTAGTAGTAGAACGTTCATGGGGTAAGGGGTTTCCAGAATGTTTTGTGACACAGCAGTCCAGAGAAATCTTCCAGAAAAAGGAGATTCCTCCCATTAAATGAGGAACTGGGGACCTGCCATGTACAATCAGCACAGAAATGCTTCCAGAAGTGCTGCCATGGATAACTCTGCAGTTGAAACTTCACTGAGGCCTCTGAGGTATGGACATCTATCTTCAGAGCAAATCAATGAAGGTCCCACAAAGCAGCACTCCAAGGAATCTATTTTGGGGAAGTTTTCACAAAGAGTAGCCGAATGTGGCATGACTCCCGTTAATGCAAATGCAATTCATTTGCCTTGTTTTCTTGAACTATTCTGCATCTTACCTGTAAATAATGACAGATGTGGCAGATTTCACCTTAAATGCCTATCCTCTTACATGAATGGTTGCTTACAAGGCATTGAGGCTACTGCTTAATTCAGAACTGAAGGTACCAGCTCTGTGAGGGCACCCTCCCTAGGCCCCTCGGCAACGGGCTCTGCTGACCGCTCATGACAAAATGGCACCCGAGGCACCTGTAAGAGCAACACAGGGCCTGGTCCATCCCTCTCTCCTTTCCTTTAGATAGAGAGGGGCGTGAGCATATTCTCAATCCTGGAAAACAGAGGTGGGAGGCATCTTGCCTTCCTTTCTCTAAACTGAGATGCCGATGAAGCCTGGGCTAGAAGACTGACGTGGCCGTAGGGGCTAGAGAAGAGCAAGAATGTGCTGGATGTGGGGCCTGGCCTGAGGGTGGAAATTACTGGGGCTACTGACACAGTACTTGCCTGATACTGTGTATGACTAACTCAGTGTTTCTCAACCATTTCATTCATCATCACCCCCAAAAAAGTTTTTCCAGTTATTTTCCCCCAACAGTCTATCTCCATAACATGTTATAATAACACAGATATACTATGTTTTTCTATATGGGTATTGGTTCTTGATACATTAAAAGAAGTAAGGTTTCATTTTCACCTCCCCAAAGCCAATTTTTATATCTTGGGACAAAATGCATGGACTATTCTATCCAATTTTACTCAGCTGAACAGTTTTTGGAGAACCTACTGAAACCACTCTCAAGGAAGGGTCCCACTGACCCAGGAGAAGAAGGCTTCACAGAGTGGGGAAGTAGCTGAAGATTTCAGAGGAAAACACTTTCACTACAAAGAAGAATACCCCCACGCCAACCCCTGCTGCCTGGAAGATCACAAATGAACTGTAATCTTCCAAAGTCAACGCACATTTCATAACTATGACGTACTTGGGGAGCTGCTCAATTGCATGGAATAATTTATATATTGAAGAATGCAGAGAACAAACAAATGAATCTCTGACAACACTATTCCAGGTAGCAGTCTTTAAATATGCCCTCCCACCAACTTCAAATTTTATAAATGAATGAATCAACGATACCCAGTGCTTGGCAGATGGGACATGCTCCGTCGCTATCAGCTATTATTATGATAATGGTGATCCATTCTGTAGATGTTACAAAAAATTCACTATGAAGTTTAAAATTACTCAAACTCGTGTTGGGACTGGGACTAGCACCTTATATTCTAGTGACTATGCCACTAAATATCTCAATTACTAGCCAGGATATTGATAAACTGCAAATTAATGACATTTGTTTTTTCCTGTTTTTTGGGGGGATTCATCAGAAATGCATATTTATATTAGAAGCTGGGCTTTAATAAATAGCTATCAGCAATTCAAGCATGTTAGACATATTTTTAGGAAATTAACACCTACATAAAGTACTGTCTTGGGCAGGCAGAAGACAAAAAGCAGAGCAGACAGCTCTCTGGCCTCCCTGGAGTTCATGGTCTCCACCGCAGGAGACACGAACTGGGGAATCCCTGCTAATCCCAGCCAGCTGTGGGGAGCCCTGTTTGAGGCACACAGTACTCTGGAGCAGGGACAGCAGTCCATTCACTAGGATTTGGAAGGTGGATTTGAAGGAGTGGGTTTAGGGGAGATGACTCAGGGATGTCTTGTCAGAGGCAGGTCATGGAAGACAGGCATAATTGCACACGATATTTGTAGCCACTGGGAAATGGAAGGTGTGTGTGGGGTGAGAACTGCAGGCAGAGGGAAGAGCTTGGCAGAGACAGTTACTGGCTGCACTCCGGTGTGGAGAGGCTCCTTGGGATGAGATGGACACGCAGAAGAATAAACATTGTGCAGGTACTGGGGGCAGGCAGAAGACAAGGTCCCAAAAGGAAACCAGAAGTAATAAGTGAGGGAGGGAGCAAGGGGTCAGACTGAGAGGTCTGTGCTTACAAGGTGGGAGGGGAGGGAAGTTGGGGAGGGCGAGATGAGGTCAGAGCAGGGCAACTGGTCATATCAGTGTTTTAGAAACATCAAAGAAGCAAAACCACTGATTTACCAAGAAACTCTTACCATTGTTAAAGGCAGTGCCCCCTACCCTAGCAATATTGTTTATGTCTATTAAGATTATTCGAGAGCATGACTGCTTATTTTTTTTTTGGAAATCCAAGATACAACTCATTCACTGAAATACCTGGCTTAGTGTCAAATGTTTTATTCTGCAATGGTGGCTTAATTCAGATCGGTTGGTTACATGCTACCTGCTATTAAGATGGCCTCATGCAAATTGTCATTCTTTGAAAATGCTGGTATGTGGAGATTGCACAACTTCATGTACAAATGCACACGGAACCGGAGAAACCACTTAGCAGTTACACTGGTACAACACTACCATACAAATGAATTACAAAGCAGTCCTGAAGAGATGTTACACACGTGGTAACAAGTAGTTACTGCTGGCCTGTCATTTCAGCAATTTATAGTTTGCTTGATATATGTGTCTGTGTGTATGAATCTAAAGAATGAGAAAAATTAATTGCGTAGTGATCCATTTATCAGGAGTCATACTGAATTAAAATGGAACAAAAACATCACAAACAGGTACATCATGGAGATTCTGTTGGGTTAATGGTCTTTATAATTGCAAAGGAAAATGATGTTACTATCACTTTTGGGTGTTCAATTCAGCTTATCAGAAGGGGCTGGAAAAAGATCAAGTAATTACTAACCATACTGGACTTTGAAATGCGTTCACACACCTACCCAGTTGATGTGGAGAGAAGGGAGTGTAGGAGGTACCGTGCTTCCTGTCTAGGGAGATAAAGTCTCCCCTTTCATTTCATTAGCTGTGGGAATACCGGATAATTATGTTTTTTAAATACTACAAGTACAATATTGTTTGTTTGTTTGCTTTTGAGACAGGGTCTCACTCTGTTGCCCAGGCTCGAGTGCAGTGGTGCAATCACGGCTCACTGCAGCCTTGACACCCCCAGGCTCAGGTGACCTTCCACCTCAGCCTCCCAAGTAGCTAGGACTACAGGCAAGCACCACCACGCCCGGCTAATTTCTTTTTCTAGTTTTTGTAGAGATGGGGTTTCGCCCTTTGCCCGGGCTAGTCTTGAACTCCTGGGCTCTAGCAATCAAGCTACCTTGGCCTCGCTAAGTGCTGGGATTTCAGGCATGAGCCACTGCACCCAGCTAATATTGTTAGATATGTATTCATAAGCCTATGAACTATTGCATAGTCCACTTCTAAATGACAACAACAAATATCTATGAATGGCTGTGTAATTCGTCCCATGATCATGATGACTGTTTACTATGGTAGTTATTTTGAGCATATATATAAGAGAAAAACAGTATGTATTCAACGTTTCTCTTTATGTTGAGACATGCACTGGCACTTTCTTCTCATAAAAAGAATAGAAGGTGAACAAAAGGCTCTTACAAGATGGAAGAGCTCACTCTATGGTCATGGGGTCACTTACGGGACAAGTACAAAGATTAAAACCAGCACACACAGTCAAAGATAGGCAAGCTGTTGATCTGCATTTATTGGATGTCTATTGATGAATAAATAATGACAGCATTCTACATTCCAAGGTCATAAGCAGCCCATATTCCCACTTGGGAACACAACCAGAAACAGTAGTTCCTAGTCATTTCATTGTTCAGGCATGGTTTCTCAGTATTAATACAGGGAGGTGGGGAAGAGGAAAGGAAGACATGGGGGTGAAGGGAAAGATTGCCCCACTCCTTGCTCCTATTCAGGGATAAATCAGGTGGGAGATGCGCTTCTGTAACCAGCTGGACATCGAGGCTGTGTCCCTGAGAGGTGCCCAGAGAATCCCAGTTTGCATCAAACTCTCCTGAGTCATGCTGGAACCTTCTTTCTAGAGTTGTGTTTGGAGAATGGCACACAGAACCCCTTGACTCCTGGGCCTCCAGCATCTCCCAGGAAGACTTCCAGCAGTATGTGATTAAACTATAGACATGCAGCTCAAATAATACTCTGGATGAGCCACAGAACATGTCTTCTTTTCTACAGAAAATGTATTTTCTTAACCCTTAGTCAGAATGTTAGGGCATTAGAATAAAAATGTACTTATTCAGTAAGCAATTTAATGGTTGGATGTTTTCAAGAAAACTAGTCCCTCCCTCACTTTTTTTCCCCCCTTTTCAACAGAATCAAAGATGCTGTTCTGCTAGTGGAAACTTTTTAGGAAAAGATAAATGTGTGAATAACACCATACCCCTCACAGCACGTGGCATTGGTCTCTGGAGGCTGACATTCTGCAGAATCAAATACTGAAGGGAGCAGCCTTGTCCACTTATGGTTCAACAAAGGTCCCTGTTGCTGTGCAACGCTCATCTCACAAAATGACCCCGCTTCCCGCCAGCTAGCTCTCATTTCATCAAAGCACACACACCCTGCCTGATCTCTTGGACGCCAGCCTTTGGGCATTTCCCGGCCAGCTCCTAAATCCTTGCCTGGCCGCCTGGGAGGCTGGAGCCCATTTTCCAATGACCTTCCTAAATGAACTGCGAATCTGCTGTTGCTGAAGAAATGCACCCTTCTAAGGAGGCCAGAGGAAAGCAACTCTGGTGGCACCATTTTGCGAAAGGTCACCCTGAGCATGGGCGCACAGCTGTGCCACTGCTTAGTTACCAGGTCTCGCGATTCCCATACCAGGTCCAGCTCCGCGGGGAGACTTCCTGAGGCCTGCTGGCATAACATGCACAGGTATTGAAGCCCGCACTGTCCCTTTCAAGGACTCTCCAGAAAATTCCGCTCGTAACGGAGGCTACTTTGCTGTTCTCATTCTCCAAGCCCGCTGTTTTTAGCGTGGGAGTCCTTGAGGCACGTTCAGGGGGCCCACAAAGTCAAATCTACACCCACAGTAATACTAAAGCACCGGTGACCTTTCTATGCTGTGTCGACAGTGGTATCCACAGTACAAATGCAATGTCGGCATGAAAAACAGCCCACACAGCCGGGGCTGCGCATGCAGGAGGGCCAGTGGCGGAGCCCTGCTGGCAAGCGCGGTGCTCTGCCCCGCAGCAGGCACTCCGGAAGGAAGATTAAAGCGCAGCTCCACCTGGGAATATCTGCGCTGAGTGGTACACACTCTACTTTTATGAAGCCTCAGCCCTTGAGTTGGCTGGTTTTTTAAAGATGTCGTGAGACGATGAAAAAGGCCCCTAAAGCACGTGTGCCACATGGGGAGGTGAGCCCCTGGTCTCCAAGGAAACCACGTGCTCACCCTGCTCCAAGATCCCCACTTTATCATGGTTTTTCTTTCCTGGAGCCTCATGTTTATTTGAAGGAATGACTGACAGGCAGTGAGTGATGATTACTAAGATTTGGGCATCTGGCAGAACTTTTGTAGAAAATTTTCTCAAGAGAGGGCCACTTCAAGGGAAATAACTCAGTTTGTTGACAAAAATAAAAGTCTGAGTTTTCTAGAGAAATTGAGAATTTTGGAAATCGTGCTTCTACCACCACAAGCTTGACAGCTTGCCAGAACTGAGACTTACCTGATGAGATTGATGGCGACATGAACAGATGTGGGTTTTTGATATTATTATAATGAAATGAGTCAACATTTTGGAGTTCTAATTTTTCAGCCACCCAGTATTTTCTGAATGAACAAATGCATGATGTTACAAAATCATGCATGGATACAAGATCCATTCAAAGTTTAAGGTTGGGTAATAGACTTGAAGATACACGAGGAGGAAAAGGGTACTGATAGGGCTTCAATTTCCACATAGGAACTAACTCTTAAGAAACTATAACTTGCTGAATTCTGGTGTAGTAACACAGCTACACACAGAAATAGAGCTAAAGAAAGAAAAATAGTTAAAATTATCTTAAAAGACTTAAAATATCCCTTCCTTTTCAAACTAGGTTCTGTATAAGAGGCGTGATCTCAGCTCACTGCAACCTCTGCCTCCTGGGTTCAAGTGATTCTCCCACTTCAGCCCCCCTGCCCCCAAACCAAAAAAACAAACAAACAAACTTGCACTTCTCATTCTCATTAGCCACTTCTTCTGGGGACAGCTCTAGGGGTAAAGGGTCCCACTGTTCCCTACCTGCTGGGTAATCAGATCCCTTCAAAAAAGACGCTTTTGAGTTTTTGTCCAGTTTTTCTCACTGTTCTTAAGGGGAGAGTTAGCAACAGCTCGCTTAGGTCCTATCACCAGAAGGAGACTTGGTTCGAGTTTTACATGCTAATATTTGATTGGAGTAGGATGCACCTTAGTGTTGGAAGTAAGCCGGTGCCTTGGGGTTTATGTCCCCCTCTCCACTGGCAAGACAGCTACCCCGGTATTATTTCCTGACTGATCCATCTGTTTCACAACAATCTGAAATGCCACCTTGATCCTCGTATAAATCCCCAAACATAACGAGGCTGAATTCGCTGGTTATTCTCACTATTCTAGTTTGGGTGAGGGCAAGTCCGAGAATGTGTACACAAGCATTGTGAAGGCCAGATCGGGTGAGGAAGGTACAAGGTACAAGGAAGGTACACCATGTCCAGGGATGGGAGAGTTCACGGGCTTTATTGCAAATTAGCCCAGGCTAAACACTTTTAAAAAGCAGATTCCTCAACTATGGCAATGTTATGCAATGCAATGTGGGGAGCCATACATACAAATAGCACTAGCGCTACTTATGGGTCACATGTTCTCTGTATTCAATATACCATTCTCCTCCAACCGCAGTGAAGAGAAACAATGCTCAAATTTGCCAATAATCTGTGGTACTACATTAAATGAGATGCTAAACATTTAGCAAGGTTTTAGCCCAAAACATCCAATAATTATTAGTAATAATTACTAGTTAAAAGCTAAAAGATATTTTGAAAATTGACACAATTGTAGAAGACAACTGGTAATGCAGGACCAAAGAACTTGATGCACTAGGGTATGGCGGGATAGTGTCCGGATTCTATTTTTACTGGCTAGTTCTTCGAAACCTCGCTATCAAAAAGACTTAGTGAACACAGTATTATTACCAAAAATGCGCAGCTGGTCACCAGCCAACCTAACGAAATACCCCGAGTAGGGTAGTGGCATTTGTACTGACAGTGGCTACTAGTTCTTTTAAAAAGTGTTTCAAGGAACTACGAGGCATGGATTTTTTAAGGCATTTGAGTGACAGTCAAGAAATAAAAAAAATACATGTTTTAGAGCACTGGTTCCCAGCATTTCGGCACCAGGAACCAGTTTCATAGAAGACAATTTTTCCTAGACGGGTAAGGGGTGAAAGGGGCTGGTTTTGGGATGAAACTGTTCCACCTCAGATCATCAGGCATTAGATTCTCATAGGGAGCACACAACTGAGATCCCCTGCATGTACAGTTCACACTAGGGTTCATGCTCCTGTGGGAATCTAATGCTGCCTCTCATCAGACAGGAGGCGGAGCTAGGTGGTAATGCTGCCTCGCTCGCCGCTCACTTCCTGCTGTGCACCCTGCTTATCCTAACGGGCCATGGAGTACTGGTCCGTGGCTAGGGGATTGGGGACTCCTGTGTTAGAGGATGCAGTAAAATGTATATGGAGACTGCAATTTTTTAGTTTACAACATCAGGGAAGTTAAAGGGCCAAAACCTGCACTGCTATAAAGATTAAGCTATTAGATGTTTTTTGCTGGAAAGTATTTCCAGAGACATGAGCTTTTTCCATAACACATATCAATCACACACACACGTGTGTGCATGTGCACATGCATGCACACGTTCACACACACACACACGCACAGTGCTGATTAAATGAAGCCTTGTTACATTTTCCATTGTTATACAAGTATCTGCCTTTAAAAGGGAAATAGTGGTCCAGGGATTCATCCATCAGTATTTTCTCCACACAAAGCACAGGGCACAGTGCCATCCTGGAATTTCTCCAGTCGAGCATAAAGAAGATATCTGAAGGCAAGACATATGAAGAGTAATTACGAGAGGACAGAAGTTCATTCTGTTCTGAGATTTGCTGTTTTTCTCTAGCATTTAGTGAAATTATTTCTTCACTTCTCTGCATTTGACAGAGTGCAGAAGGGCCTCATGCCTCTAATTTGTGTTTTCCCAGAGACCCCTGTGCCCCAAGAATGGCTCAGCTCTGGCGTAATTCTGCAAAACAGTACAGGGACCCATGTGTATGCAACCTGTGTCGAGGTCTCTGCAGGGCTGTGAACCTGAAATCAACACTGCAATGCCCCAAGTTCCTCAAGAATGACGCGTAGCTCTCCATCAGAGGAGGACAGATTCTGCCTCAACTGTAAGCCCTGGAAACCAGTCTGGAGGAACGCAGGTGGCTATGGGTTTGCCAAGAAGCCAGAACACTCACTGTGCTGTGACCTGGCCAAAGCACAGCTCCACCTCCTATCAAAGCTGATGATGCACCCAAGGGGAGGAGGAGAGCCAGAAGGTGAAAAAGACAGCCTCCTCATTGACATCGCTACAGCTGTAGTGGCAGGAGATGGAGACAAGGATCACGAGAATAGGTGTCAGTCGGGGTTTGTGAAATAACAATACAGAAGTGGAATGCCTTCTCTATTTGTGGGGAACACTACAGGAAAAGAAAAAGAAGGTGATAGAGTTTGGCTGTGTCCCTACCCAAATCTCATCTTGAATTGTAGCTTCCGCAATTCCCACACGTTGTGGGAGGGACTCGGTGGAGGTAACTGAATCAGGGGGGCAGGTCTTTCCCGTGCTATTCTCGTGATAGTAAGTCTCATGAGATGTGATGGTTTTATAAGAGAGAGATTCCCTGCATAAGCTCTCTTTTTGCCTGCTGCCATCCATGTAAGACATGACTTGCTGCTCCTTGCCTTCCGCCATGATTGTGAGGCTTCCCCAGTCATGTGGAATTGTGAGTCCGTTAAACCTCTTTCCTGTATAAATTACCCAGTTTTGCGTATGTCTTCATTAGAAGCATGAAAACAGACTAATATAGAAGGCCACACTATAGCTGGGAATGTAGGGTTTCTCTGCCAAGAGTTTATAAGAACGGAAAATCAAAGAGCAAGAAATAACTACTAAATTCTAGTTAAGTAAGAAATGACATTGGCTATTATTAATACTAAATGACAGTGTGTGCTCCTAAATCACTCAGTATTCCTGGCATCTTGCAATCCGATAAAATGGCACATACATGAAAGGTTCAGTAAAAGTTTACGGAGGGGAATTGAGTCCCTTGATGTGAATCTGTTTCTTTACCTACAGAATCAGTGACTGGCTTCCATGTCTGTTGGCTTCTGCTTCTGTATATCGTGCGTTGACAGCCTCTGATTTGGGTGTGGGGACCGGGGAGGAGTCTATGTTCTCAGGCTAGGAATGGACCTTGAAGTCAACACAGCAGCTGCTACTCACAGCAATTCAGGAAGGGAAGGAATGTACAAATGAGGACAAGAGAGGTTTTCAGAAGAGAAGGCCTAAGAAGTGGATGGATAAAGGAGGTTGCTGGCTGCAGATGGCATGTGAGGAGACAGAATCCTCGTGCAATGAGAAGCTTCAAGGTTGGCTGAGGGACTCCAGGGTGCCTGGAGTGACAGGAGCAAGCTGAAGGAGAATGTGGGAAAAAGCTGAGTGTTGTCGTGTTTTCAGAGGTGCTCATGATTTCAGGCAGTGCAGATTAATGAGCCTGGGGCTCAGACAAGCAGCAGGGTCCCCAAGAGTAGATTTAAGGTGGGAGAACCTCTATTGAGACTCCTAGTAAGTGTGGCCTGGCTGAACTTTTACATAAGATTTTCCCAAGGCCCTTTTCCAGACCACTGGGCCCAGGACTCTACAGCTGTTCAGAAACCAAGATTTGAGTCAGGCATAGTGATGACAAGTAGCAGATGAGATCACCCAGGGGGATGGGACAGAGTGAGACGAACACCGAAACAACAGCTGCACACACACAGACGCTGACATTTGGGGACTGCTGAACTTCCTGGGTGAGAGGAAGTGCAGAGAGAAACAGTGGGAGCAGTGGATGAGGGCGGATGGGCATGGTGCAGCCAGCAGAGGGAGACGCTGCGGAGGAGCATGGGAGACGGATATCTGTGGTCTCAACAGTCAGGAGTGGCAGACGCCAGGATGAAATGCCCCCCAATGTGGAGGAAAGTGAGGAGGCGAGGATGCGGTCAGAAACAGGGACTGTGGCACCTGGCAACTAACATGGGAATGAGACTGAGGGACACCGGGGTCATCTGGGACAGCAAGATGCCCCAAGGCTAGTGTTCTGGACATGGATGTAAGGCTGCTCCGGCTGGATAAAGGCAGGACCTGAGAACCAGGGGCTGGGCACCTCAGGGTCGTTTAGAAACAAGAATGCCATGTGCGCTGGGCAGGCAGAGGGCCTGTCGTTGGTGCTGGGTGCTGGGCATTCAGAGAAGGGGCAGGGGAGTAACGATGGGGTGTTGGGGAGAAGCAGATGACTGCAGAACATGCCACAGTGGCATGAGGGTTATTAGAGCTGAAGACAGTAATCATCAAGTACAGGAACAGAAGGCTTCTGCACTCCCTTCCCTTTCTAAGGAAAGCCTTCCAGAAGAATTTAGCCCTCCGCCCTCATACATCCAATGCTCAGGGGTTTCACAAACAGGGAAGTGTGAGTCTTATCACCAAAGATAAGAAGTCAGCACCTGTCGCACCTGGATGAGAAATTGCTCTAAAAGATGTTATAAAACTATCTTATCCCCTATCTAGTCTCCTAACGGCCCACTTAGTTTTCCTAAGTGGTTTATTCTTCTGTGTGCCCTTCTGCCCCTCTCCCATCCATGTTAAGATGACATACAAATCCGATATTCTAATTGCCTCCTTGAGTCACATTTTTCTGTGATCTCCTTGGTTGTATGTAAATACAAATCTATCTTTACTCTTGACTGTTAGTTTGACTTACAGGCCCCCAATCACTGCACCTAAGAGGGTAAAGGAAACACATTTCCTCTGACAGTGCAATTTGGTTTCAGCAAGTGCCCTCATGCCAGGAAACTCAGGAGGGACACCAAGCCCAAAGGCAAGTTCAATGAAAGAAAAGAAGTATAAGGACAGTATCCGTGAAGGTCCTTGTTATGTTTTTTTAAATAATGAAAGAAGGGAGAAAGGGAAATGAAATAATACCAAGGATAAGTGACTAGGGGTACGTTTATTTTGTTCAGTGATAATGGGTGACAGGAGGAGGTGGCCTTGAGGCTGGAGCAATGAGGACCCAGGCTGTGGGGCCCTGAGGCCCACAGAGGGTGGCAAACAATGGCAGGTGACGCTCCTCACCCTCTGGAGCAGCTCCAGTGTGGCTGTGCCCCTAACTCAGTGTTGCAGGGTAAGAAGCTGATTCAAGGAACATCTAATCTCCCAAAAACCAGAGGCCCAGCAAAGCTCAGTTGGTCACCAAATATTAACTTTTTTTTTTTTTTTTTTTTTTTTGAGAAAGAGTCTTGCTTGTCACCCAGGCTGGAGTGCAATGGCACAATCTCGGCTCACTGTAACCTCTGCCTCCCAGGTTCAGGTGATTCTCCTGCCTCAGCCTCCCAAGTAGCTGGGATTACAGGCGTGCACCACCATGCCTAGTTCATTTTTGTATTTTTAGTAGAGATGAGGTTTCACCATGTTGGCTGGGCAGGTCTCAAACTCCTGACCTCAAGTGATCCACCCGCCTTGGCCTCCCAAAGTGCTGGGATTACAGGTGTGAGCCACTGAGCCTGGCCCAAATATTAACTTTAAATTGGACATAAGTAGTATATAGCTATTTGTTCTCTATTATTCTCAGAGGAAAAGAAGTTCCAGTTACAGAGGTCAGCTCACACTGACAGCCTGCCTGCTCCTGTCTGCATTCTTTTGGGACATATGCAATGTATGGTAAGGATAAGATGAAACTTTGTGTGAGTTTCACATGTAGTTACAGGTATTAGAAAAATACATATATTTTTAACTAGCTACATCTTTTTTTCATTTTTTTTTTTTAAATCTAGGGGTCACAGAGATACAAAAAGTTCTTCAAATTTGGTACAAGTTGATATGAATATATGCCCAGTGACAGTTTTCTTAATTTTGCTTTCTCCTAAGCCTCCTGTAACTTTTGACATTACTAATTTTTTTCTAACTGAACTATAAGTTCCCTGAAGGAATCACATTGGAATCACACCTGGCACTTCCTCCTCCCTTACTGCCTATTTCTAATCCGTCACCCAGTACTCCACTGAGCTCTAAAACACAGACATGGCCAAAGTGTCCTTCTAAGAATTTCCAGTGAGCTCAAATGCGTATTGCACCATGTGTAAACTTTTCTGCTTGGTTTCCAAAGTCCTCACGATTGATTCTGTGTTGGCTGCACTCCTGCTGGACTTGTCCTGCTGAGCACCAATCCCATCCTCTGTTCTTCTCTGTAAAAATGCTAAGCATTTATCTCAGGCCCTGTGCCATCCCCAGTTCCCCTATGATGCTCTAATTTGTGCCTGAGTGAACTTTTGGTCTGCCTGTCACACTAGGCAGAGCTGCCTCCCCCAACATCGCACTGTAGAGATGGTCCAGCCTACAGCACAGTTCAAAGAATTTCACAGAACACCCGTATCCCTAAGCCACCACCCAGAATGTATTCTCTATTTTCTTTTTTTCCTTTGAGACAGAGTCTTGCTCTGTCACCCAGGCTGGAGGGCAGTGGCATGATCTCGGCTCACTGCAACTTCCACCTCCTAGGCTCAGGTGATTCTCCCACCTCAGCCTCCTAAGTAGCTGAGACTACAGGCAGGTGCCATCACACCTGGCAAATTTATCATCATCATTATTATTATTTTTTGTAGAGACAGGGTTTCACTATGTTTCCCAGGCTTGTCTTGAACTCCTGAGCTCAAGTGATCCTCCCACCTTGGACTCTCAAAGTGCTGGGATTACAAGCATGAACCACCACCTGTAAGACTGTATTCTTAACAACGTGGTAGCATAATAGTTTGGGCTGTGAGTAGAAATGTCTAAAGGCTGGTGAAATGAGCCCAATCTACCTATTTATGTGGACTTAGCCCTTATTCATTAAGAAATATGCAGGTTTCCAGGAAAAACAGTAGAATCTACCACGTTCCTTGTTTACTAATTGTGAATATTATCTCACAACTTCAACCCTGGTATTAAACAAAAAAAGACAGATACCGAATATACACAAAACTCACGCTGGTAAAATGAGTCTACTCTACCTATTTATGCAGTTTAACATTTATTACTTCCTTGAAAATAGAACAGAAAAACAAAAACAAAAATATATTTTTTTAAAACCTGAAATTCAGCTCCTAAAACAACATTAAGAAGTAGAAGAAAACTAAAACACGCAAAGTAGTGATGGCTAGGCTGTAAAAAATTGATTTACAGCCAGGAACGGTGGCTCACTCCTGTAATCTCAGCACTTTGGGAGGCCAAGGTGGGCATCACCTGAAGTCAGAAGTTCAAGACCAGCCTGGCCAACATGGTGAAACCCCATCTCTACTAAAAATAAAAAAAAAATTAGCCAGGTGTGGTGGCACATGCCTGTAATCCCAGCTACTTGGGAGGCTGAGACAGGAGAATCACTTGAACCCAGGAGGCAGAGGTTACAGTGAGCCGAGATCGTGCCACCGCACTCCAGCCTAGGCAACAGAGCAAGACTCTGTCTCAAAAAAAAAAATTGATTTTTGATTTCTGGTTTTACTTGTAATAAATATCAACCCTAGAAGTGGTATGTAAGCAATGCCGTCATTTTTGTTTCACAACAATGATGGCGTTTTTGTGGCTGGGAACAGAGAGCCCTGGGGTGCCTCCCAGCTTGGTCTCTCAAGTCCCGGCCAGTCAATGAGTGTGCTCACACTCGCAAGTCTCAGGACCTGGCGTTTGGCACATGGAGGCCCTCTACCCACTGGGTCTCTGGCCTTCAGGGGATGTCTGGGCAGATGTCGCACCCTGCCTGACACACAGCGGGCGGGTGCTTTCACTCAATGGGTGCTCATTAGCTTGAAGGTGGGGTCTGGGGGGCTCCTGAAGGTGGCCTTATGTTTGCTTTATATTTTTTAGAACAAAATAATGATACATGAATAACTTAGAAAATATTCTCAGTGAAAACTTGATTCTTTAATGTCGGCTCTGTTGGACACTTTCTCCTAGTAGGATGGGAATTAATATTTAACATAATTAATAACCCTTTGATCCTACTTGTTTTTGACTACTTTCCTATGACTACTACTACTGTGCCTAATTAACCTGGTGACACCTATGGCATGATCAATTCCCTAAGAGATTCAGAAATCTCTTCAGTGACTGCTGATGTAATGGAATGCCCTTGAACTCTGGAGGCATGCTGCCCCTGTGAGCTCACACCCACACTGCGGCCAAGAGGAAGAGCAGGGCCTGCCTGACTGAAGAGCTCCAAGATCATCCACACACCCCTTGGCCACTGCCTCCTGTATTCCTGACACAAACGCCAAGTACAAAACCTGGGCTGCTTCCCTGGCAGGAGTTTGGGAAAATCTTCCTTTAGTATTATAATATGCACATCACAGGAGGAAAACCCAAAATGTGTAACTGTCTTTAAGTAAGAAGTATGAGAGATAAATACATCTGTAAGTAAATGTAGATTAATAATAAGGAAAATGTTTAGAACTTTCTAAGAGCTAAATGACTTTTAAAAAAATGTAACTGCTCATTTTTCTTTGACAAGTCTAAAACAAACATTGTCAATGAGAACAACCGGATGTTAAAACAGTTCATTCCGTGGGTCTCTTTTTGCAGGGTACCTTGTGAGAGAAAGTCCTGCTCATGAGGGCCCTTGCTTTGTGGGTTTCACCATAACTGGTCCCATGCAATGGCAGCATGTGCTTTCCACATACACACTGCTTCCATAAACATTTTAAAACATGGCTAACTGCTTGTGGAGACAGGGTCTGGCTATGTTGACCTGGCTGGTCTCAAGCTACTAGGCTCAAGCATCCTCCTGCCTCAGCATCCCAAAGTGCTGGGATTACAGGTGTTAGCTGCCACGCCCGGCTGTGCATGGTGGTGTGTGCCTGTGCTCCCAGCTACTGGGGAGGCAGAGGCAGAAGGATTGCTTAAGTCCAGGAAATGGAGGCTGCAATGAGCTATGATTGTGCTACTGCCACCAATGGCCTGGACAACAAAGGGGACCCTATCTGAAAAACAGAACAAAACAAAACAAAAACAAAACCAAAAAACCCCACATGGAAACACCATGTTTCCATTAACAGAGTGCCTTGCAAAACAAGGACTGCCTGTACTTGAAATTCCGTTTAATTGCCTTAGCTACAGAACAGCTCATGTTAACAAGGCAAATATTTTACCTTGTCTTTATCAGCTTGTAAATACAGAACTGAATGCAAGTGCCAACATACTCTGATCGATTCTGACACATAGTGTATGGAGTGCAGCACCTTCACTTTTCTAGTGAACAATAACTCAGGTTAAACAACAACAAAAATGGTGTTTCTGGGAAGAAGACTTTATAGCCTGAAGCTATGGAATAATTCTTTCATAAGGGGGAAATTCTGAGGAAAAATGAACATGTTTCAGTGGAATTTGTAACAGGATGCCAAGCATGCAGACATACACATGTCCAGACATAAGAAGCAGATACATGTTCCCACTGGGACCTGTTCCAGCCGCACCTGGAGGCTCAGCCTTGACTCTCTGACTTACTAGCTGGGAGGTCTCAGGCATGTCCCATGTCAAGCAATTGCAGTCAAGTTGAATTCAGTAATGAGACTTAAATCAGGAATGAGATTTCAATCAGCCCAGGTATGTGTATTGCTAAGAATGTCCCACTGTCTTTCAATGACTGTTTATAGCTATGGCATCATAAAAATTACACACCTAGTTTTTGTCCCCAGTTCATGATATAGAGCTCCTAAAACACTTGGAATTTCTGAGTCATTAACAAGCCATTTTCAACCTAATGAAGTGCCTCTGGTGGACCCAGGATAGCTTTAGGACAGCGTCTGGACATCAGAAAGATCAAATATGTGATTAGAAGATTGGGTCCGGGCACAGTGGCTCATGCCTGCAATCCCAACACTTTGGGAGGCTGAGGCAGGTGGATCACCTGAAGCCAGGAGTTCGAGACCAGCCTGACCAACATGATGAGACCCTGTCTCTACTAAAAATACAAAAATTAGCCAGGCGTGATGGCACACGCCTGTAATCCTGAGTACTCGGGAGGGTGAGGCAGGAGAATTATTGGAACCCGGGAGGTAGAGGTTGCAGTGAGCCGAGATCATGCCACTGCACTCCAGCCTGGGCAACAGAACGAGGCTCCATCTCAAAACAAACAAACAAACAAACAAACAAACAAACAAACAAGACTGGAACTTTCAGCCCTCCCCCTCATCTCCAGGGAGGGCACCTTGGCCTGGATTGAGTTCAATGAGCAATCGGCAGTGATGTCATCATTCACAGCTACATAAGAAAGCTCCATAAAAACCTCTACATGAGGGGCCTGGGGAGCTTTCAGTTTGGTGAGCACATGGAGGTGCTGGGAGGGTCATGTGCCCAGAGGTGGCAGGGGAGTGCTGCAATCACCTGCTGTACCTTGCCCAATGCCTTGCTTCCATTTGGCTGTCCCTGAGTTTTACCCTTCATAACAAAGCAGCAAGTGTATGAAAGTGTTTTCCTGAGCTCTGTCAGTCATGTTAGGGAATTATTAGACCTGAAGAGAGGATCACAGGAACCCCCAATTTGCAGCCAATCAGAAGTACAGGTGGCCCCTGGAATGTGCGATGGGCATCTTGTAGGACTGGGGCCTTAACCTTCGGGGTCTGGGCTAATCGTAGGAGTCAGTGTCAGAATTCAAATGAATTGCTGGATGCCCACTTAGCTTCAGAGAATCAGAGGCCTGTGTACTGAGGCACAGGTTCCGGCTGCCTCTATAGGTTCAAGGTAGTAAGTTGCACCCTGGGCAAAAAACAGAACAAAACAACAACAACAACAACAACAACAAAAACCAGGTCTTTCAAGACTACTCCAGTAGCTCAGCTTTATTGGGAAGGAGGTTTCTGAGTAATTTCCCTGAGCTCATGATTGGTATCACTCGTTAGTGATGAGAGGTGAGGCCTGAAAAAGACCTCTCACTGGAACCCAGGGGAAGCAGGCATTTGCAGGGACTCCCCGACGAATGCCCTCCCCAGCTGCTTATACTTACATCGCCAGCGGGAGCCCCCCTTTCAAGGGTGATTTGCTGTGATTCTGGAATCTCTATCTGCAGATCATTCAGGCCAAGGACTCCATCTTGGCAGTCACAGAGCGGTCAGAGAAATCTGGAGCCAGGCCCAGCCACCACGAGCAGTCAGCTCCCTAAACGCTCTGCCCAGGTCACCTGGGAAGGAGCCTTGTATAACAAGAAGAGGGAGCCAGGGGCCATCTCCACCGCATACCCTACATGGTCAAGAAGCCGGGGTGCAGGACAGGGGCTGCCACAGCATACAAGCCCACCAGCAGCCACTTTCCAATGGAGAAATGGATGGAAGTCCAAAAACTTGGCGATAAAAACCCAACGTCACTACACAAGCAAAAGCTCTGCAGTAACCAATGAGCACTCTATAAGCAGTTGGGGAGGGGAAGTGAGTTTTAGTGATTTACATCTGAACTGCAGTGAATACTCACCTTAAAGCCTGCACCTAGACAAGAAGACTGTTTTAAGCCCCACATCATTAGAACCACCGTTTCCCTGGAAAATGTCTGAATAGGCCCTGTTCTGGCACTGTAAGCTTCTCAGACTGTCCCTGAGACCCAGTGGATTCTGGTTGAGTCTCCCTGGCCTGGTGACTTAGGTGTGGCCACAATTCCTGACAAAATCTTCCAAGTCAGACCATCTCCCTGCCCACATACCCAAGTTCTAGGGAGCACTGCAAACTGGCCTTCAACAGCACAAACCACAACTTTCCACATTTAGCAAACACTACGTAGATATTATCTGGTGGAACGTGGTCGTGGAACACGGCCTGTGTCACCAGCATCCGCTTACCTTCTCCATAGCAGGAGGGGGAGAGAATCTCTTGGCACAAGCTAGGAAGACGTCGGGGTCTGGCTTGCCATGCTGCACTTCAGGGTCATCTCCCAGCACAATGTGGGAAAACAAGCTGAAGAATTCCTTGTGGCGGCTCGTCTTCATCTCGAACGACACGGACCCTGAGCTGGTGGCCAGCGCAAAGGGGATGCCGTGTTTCCGCAGGTGGACGATGAGTTTCTCAGCCCCTGTGGAGGAGGAGGGAAGTACTGCGGTGAGGAGCGAGGCCTCCACCACAAGGCCTTCTTCCAGGGACGGTCCCTCCAGCTGTGCGGCAGCACACTCAGGCTGCCCCTTTTGAGGAATTTCTGGCCTAGGGCACATTGTCTAAAAGGGGTTGTCAGCTCCAAAACATCCCTGCTCAAAACAAACCAAACCAAAAAATCAAAAAAGCTATTGGGGGTTGAGCGATGCATTTCCCAAAGGAACAGAAGAGGAGCACACTGGGAGGCACTGCTGCTTTGTCTGCTGGGCCTCTTTATGAAACGCGGAGAAGGGCAGCGAGCAGGCCCAGGAGGTGACCGGACCTGGGATCTGGCCAGGGCACCGGGGAAAGCCCCACGGCAGGGCCTCGCTGAATCATAATTTTATTCCAAAGCAGTAAATACACAAGGACTATGTTTTTGGTGTTTTCCGCAAAAGCGCTGTATTCTACAGAAAACACTTCAATCATTCCTCACCCTGCTAAGGGGAGGAAATTACACAAAGGCCTCCACCAGATGCTGAAGAAGGCTGCAGCTGAGGGACGGCTGTGGCGCTACTTAACAAGGGATCAGGGGACAAAAGAAAGTTGCTGAACACAGCTGATCAACAGCAACGTGCCATATGAAAAAACAATCTTCACACTGTCATTAGCCATACGGATTAACGATAGGGACCGCATGGGTTCATAGAGGTCGTCATAGAGCCAATTACGAGAGGACTAGTTATCAGAAAGAACTGAAAATACCAGGAGTCCTTCCCACCTTTAACTTATGCTGATGCACAACAGGAACATCTAAATCTACACAAGGTGTGATGGTTTGTCTAAAATTTTATTTTATTTTTGCGACAGGGTCTCCCTCTGTTGCCCAGGCTGGAGTGCAATAGCTGATCTCGGTTCACTTCAACCTCGGCCTCCCAGGTTCAAGCAATTCTCCTGCCTCAGCCTCCCGAGTAGCTGGGACTACAAGCACGTGCCACCACGCCCAGCTATGTTGTCCAGGCTGGTCTCGAACTCCTGACCTCAGGTGCTTCACCTGCCTCAGCCTCTCAAAGTACTGGGATTAAAGGCATGAGCCACCATGCCTGGCCTAAAACTGTATTTTAAATAATTGTGTAATCATGCCTATTTTAATAATATCATGATTTAATGATCCTACTTTGTCAACTGTTACACAAAAGAATCAACATAGTCATTTTTTCCAAACACCTAAAGTCACTCAGGGTAAGGTAACAGATATCTGGAGCACCTGACCCTCTAGAGATTTTTAAAAGGAAGGCATGGACAGATCATAATGTAGTTCCAGGACAAAGTTAAATAAAGCAAATGAAATAGAGCAAAATCTAGCACTCCACTGGGTGTAGAATTCATAGTGTCTAACATTCAATCAAAAATTACTATGCCTGCAAAGAAGCAAATACCACCCACAACCAGGAGGGGGGGAAAAAAAAAGCAATCAGGAGAAATAGACACAGAAATGATAGATGACAGAGATAGATGGAATTAGCAGATCATGACCTTATGTAACGGCTTTGTAAGTATTATAAACACACCTAAGATAGACACTAGCAGAATAAAAAAGAAAAACAAAAGACCCAACTACATGTTGTCTACAGAAACCTACTTGAAATATAACTACACAGACAGATTGAAAATAAAAGGAGAGAAAACTACATAACACATAACTGTTGCTCAAAAGAGAGCCAGGTTACTTACATTAATAACAAACAAGCCTTTAGAACAATGAATGACTATCATCAGGGATAAATAGGGACATTTCATAATGACAAATAGGTCACAGTTCATCAATAAGACATAATTCTAAATGTGTAAACATCCAATAGCAGAGCTTCAGAATGCATAAAGAAAAAAATCAATAGAACTGAATGGAGAAACACAAACGTAGAAGGAAGTTTAAAACTCTTCTACCAGTAATTGATAGAACAAGTAGACAGAAAAGAAGTAAGGATACAGCAGACTTCAGAACCACTGTCAAGCAACCTGACCTAGCTGACGTTTATGTAATACTTCTCCCAACAACAGCAGAAACCACATTATTTTTAAGTGCACATGGAACATTCAACAAGATCCTATTATATGCGATAAAACTATTCTCAAAAATTATAAAATACTTAAAATCATACAGAATACCTTATCTAACGATGACAGAATTAAAATAGACATTAATAATAGAAAGGAATGTAGAAAATCACAAATATTTGGATGTTACACTTCTATGTAAGACACGGGTCAAAGATGAAACCACAAAGGGAAACTAGGTAATATTTTGTAGAGAACTAAAAACTATCAAAATTTCTGGGATGTGGCTAAAACATTGCTTAGAGGAAAACTGATGGCTTTGAGTGATATGTTACATAATAAGGTCTCAAATAAGTGATCTAAGTTACTGAAAACCTGAAAGAAAGAAGTTCAATGATTTAAGCTTTTACCTTAAGAAAGTGAAGGAAAGAGCAAATTAAACCCAAAACACATAAAAGGGAGGAAATAATAAACACGAGAGAGAAAAATCAATGAAATAGAAAGTAGAATACAGAAAACCAACTAAATCAAAAGTGAGTTGTTTGAGAAGAGCAATTAAATCAGTAGACTCCTAGCTAAACTGATCAAAAAAATAAAGAAGATCCAAATGTACCAACATTAGCAGGGAAAGAGGGGACATCACTACAGATCCTAACATCGATAAAATGATAAAAACTTAATTACTATAGGATTAATGCCAACACATTTGACCATTTAGATGAAATGAGATAATTCTTTGAAAGATACAAAACTCCCTCAAGAAGACACAGATAACCTGAATAGCCTTCTGCCTATGAAAGGAATTGAATTCGTAGTTAAAAACCTCCTTCCCACATCTAGGATCAAATGGCCTCGCTGGTAAATTTACCAACTTTCCAAGAAAAAAAAGAATGCCAATTCTAAACAGACTTTTCAGGAAATTGGAGGGAACACCTTTCAACTCATTTTACATCAGCACTTCCCTGATCCCAAAACCAGACAAAAGCCAGACAAGAAAATGACAGATCTCATGAACACATACACACACTTCCACACGTAAAAACAATATTCAATCAGTGTAGAAGTACTCCACCTGAAGAGCTTCTACAGAACTTGAATCCATTAGTTAAAAATACTAAAATGCCACACTATTTCATTAGTTTGCAACAACCACTGATTAGTATCACAGAGGACTACATTTATTAGCTAAATTTCAATTTAAACCTTAACCTAACTGATGGATGAGATAAAAGAAAGGCTCTAATTTTTTTTTTAAAGAGACAGTCACACATGGCAGTGTGTCCTGTAATCCCAGTTACTTGGGAGGCAGAGGCAGGAGAATCGCTTGAACCTAGGAAGTGGAGGTTGCAGTGAGCCGACATAGCGCCACTCCACTCCAGCCTGGGTGACAGAGCCAGACTCCATCTAAAAAAAAAAAAATTAGCCAATTGTGAACTTCTGTCTGGATATAAACAGTGATTAAAGCTGAGTATCAAAACTATCTGAATTTAAAACAAGATTTTTAAATTGCTGGATCACACAATTTTAAACCAATATTTTTAAAAAATGGAGCACATTCAAACACATGGCTCTGTAAAACACACTGTATAAAGAAAATTTTCTTAAAGTGCTTTGGTGCTATTAATTTTAAACACTTAAACAGATTATTTTATTATTATTGTTTTGAGACAGGATCAGCTCTATCCAGGCTGGAGTAGAGTCAAACAATCATAGCAGCCTTGACCTCCTGAGCTCAAACAATCCTCCAGCCTCAGCCTCCCGAATAGCTGGGACTACAGGTGCATGTCACCATGTCTGGTAAATTTTTTTTATGTTTTGTAGAGACAGGGTCTCCCTATGTTAGCTAAGCTAGTCTTGAAGTTCTGTTTCAAGTAATCCGCTTGCCTCAGCCTCTCAAAGCCCTGGGCTTAGAGATGTGAGCCACTGTGCCCGGTCGATTATTTTATTTTAGCTTATCCTTCTTGCATTTCTATTGCTGTGAATTCTTTCTAAGGTACCAGCTGTAACAGTGGAGTAGATAAACAAATGCACACCAATGTGTCTAGACTAGAACGCAGCTCAACACTCTTACTGATGGAGAATGAATCAAAAATGGTTTTGGACGACTGCTTTACACCACCACAGCATACTGAGATCTTCAAAATGCTTGGGACTCCTATGAAGATGAAAGCCAAGACAAGACTATGACCACAGTCAGAGACTACGGGACATCCGTCAATTATATGCCCTCTTTGGGCCTCAATTTTGTCATGTGTCAAAGAGTAATGATTAATGTTCCTCATGGAATTAATTCACAAGAACAATGCCTAGAAAGTGACATGGGTGAGGAAGCCTCAGATAAGTGTTAGCCAGTGTCGTTATCATCCGATAAAGCTCCAGTGTATTGTCAGGAACAAACAATCCTAATCACCTGATTCAAAACTGCCTGATGCCTTCACAAAGTTTTGCATCTTTTAAAGATTACACACAAACTTTGTCTTACTCAGTGGCTTTCCCTGAGAAGTAAAAGACTAAAAAGTGTAAATGGAGTTCTGTTCTAGGGAGAAGCTGCTTAATTATGTGTATAAATGAACTCCAGTTCCCAGCTCCTAGCACTTGGCGTGCTTCCCTGGGTTTACAGGAAGGGCAGAGAGACAGATATCTAGATATCTGTTGCTTCAAACAATCAGCTCACAGGACACATCTCCAGGGCAAGAACTGGGGAATGTGGAGAATCAGCACTGTGGGTGGGAAGAAATGCTCCTGCTTTCCTCCATCCTAGAGACCCAAGGTGGGTGAGAACAGGGATGTGCAATTAAAGAGGATTAAACAAAGGAAAGAGGCAGAAGACAGGCAGCTGCCGCACGGTCTCAGGTGTTCTTGGCATTCTTCTGTTGGGTGATCTGGCCATCAGAACCCTACGAGCCTGAACATTCTCTGTACTACCTGAGACATGCAGTGAGCAACAGAAGCAAGTAGGGAGTACCCGGGGTTGACAACGCAAAGGGGGAGAGGGAACCGCTTAGAGGGCCATGCATGTCATTAATGCTGTGTGCTGATAACCATGTCCTGGGCCTCAGTCTAGAAGAGCTCTATAAAGTGAGACATGGAAGACAGCCCGTGCCACTGGGGCAGAAGATGTGGTCAGCTGATGGATGCCGCTTGGCTACCTGTGAGAAGACACTGACACTATCCCAGGACCAGACACACCTGTGGGATTCTGCTTAGCCTCCACCTCCTGCATGGGCATCTTAAGGGTGCCTGGCCCCTGTCACCCCACCGCACCATAGGGAAGGTGCTTTGGCATGCTGTCTTTCTTAGGGGCTACTTTCGCAACTGCCTGAACAGCAGGTGTTATGCTTCAAAAGCTATGTGTGACTGAGAGCAGTGGGTTGAATGGTGACCCCCAAACAGAAGTCCTCACCCATGGTACTTCTGCCTTGTTTAGAAAAAGTGTCTTTGGAGATGTAATTAAGTTAAAAATCTTGAGATGAGCTCACTCTGCCACGTGGAAACGGAGGCAGAGATTGGAGCGATGTGGCCACAAGCCCGGGGATGCCTAGAGCCCTCAGGAGCTGGGAGACGCAGGAAGGATCCTCCCCTAGAGCCTCCAGAGGGAGTGTGGCCCTGAGACACCTTGATTTCAGACTTCTGGTCTCCAGAACTGGGAGAGAGTCAATTTCTGTTATTAGAAGTTGTTGAGTTTTCGGTATCTTGTGGCAGCAGCCCCAGGAAATGAATACATAAGTGCTCTCTTCTGGAATGTGAATGCGCAGAACAGACACTGCCAGGTGTTTGTGGAAGAAGACTCAAACAGGCGGAAGACAGGAATCTGCCAGAAAAAAATGACAATCCAGAGAAAAGTGGGCGAGGAAGCAACAGTCATGATAATAATTAGTATTTACGGAGACATATAAGTTACTGAGTTCTTAAAACAAAAACAGAATGCTAGAAAAGAACAACACCCAGAAGAAGAAAGAGCATATGAGGATTAAAATAAATCAGGAGAGGAGGGCCGACACAGGCAATATCAGCTATAACACCAAGCTGCCTGGGATGCGGTTCAAGGTTGGGGGGCAGGCGGTGGACAGACAGCTGCTCTTTCTCGCTCCTTAGAAATATGTCAAGTTTGGCCGGGCATGATGGCTCATGCCTGCAATCCCTGCACTTTGGGAGGCCGAGGTGGGTGGATTACTTGAGGTCAGGAGTTGCAGACCAGCCTGACCAAAATGGTGAAACCCTGTCTCTACTAAAAATACAAAAATTAGCCAGGCATGGAGGCACATGCCTGTAATCCCAGCTGCTCGAGAGGCTGAGGCAGGAGAATCACTTGAACTCAAGAGACGGAGGTTGCAGTCAGCCAAGATCACACCACTGCACTCCAGCATGGGTGACAGAGAAAGACTGTCTCAACAACAAAAAAAAAAAAAAAAAAAGAAGAAAAAAAAGAAGTATGTCATGTGTGATTTTAAAAACAATGACAATATTCAAATATACATAGAAAGAAACTGCCTGATTGATATTGCTTTATTTCCTGTGAGGCAGTTTCACTTCCTGAGGACTACAGAGAAACCCTGCCACCCTCTGGCCTCCACCCTCTTCCTAAGGCTCAGAGTCTGAGCTGTTACCTGCATCTTTGCGGGCGAAGACATAGCTCATGTGCTATCACTTCCTGGAAACTTTATCAGGCTCCTCCCACCCTTGTAACCCTCTGGGATTCACTGCAACACCTCCAGCAGCTGCCTGCAGTTATTTCAGTTGTATGTATCAAGAATGAGTCATAACCTCTGCGCTCCCAAGACCCCACGCAGACATCCAGTGAATAAACCGCTTATTTCCTACCCTCTGTTTTCCAACCCCTCTGTTCTTAGGAATGGAAGGCAGGAGTAGGGGCAGGAATCATTCTTTTTCCCTGCAGTCCATGTGTGCAGCATGGAATAGAAAGTGATTTCAGATACACAGTGGGAAAGCGAGCTAGTTTTCCTTTGACTCCATCCATGGCTTATGAAGCAAGCTGAATGCTGGCTGTGGGGGTGTGAGGATGGCCCCTGCACTACACAACAATGCTTGGAGTTTCTTAGGGTTTGTGTTTCCAATTAGGAGGCCATGCTTGGCTGGCACATGCTGGGCCCTCAATAAATATCTATGACCGATATTGAATTGACAATTAAGGCAAAGGTCATTAAAAATAACATTTGGCTACGTGAAAATTACTCAGATTCTAGATTCTAAGTGTTATCCTCACAAAACATGAAGAGGAAGTGAGATGATGGATGTGTTAATTAGCTTGACGTAGCCACTCCATAATGTATACATACTTCAAAACATGTTGTGTATGTGATAACTATATACGATTTATATTTGTCAATTAAAAAATAAATACGTTAAAAAAACAGCATCCAGTTATCCAAGTTCATGGTGGGGAGCCTTCTCATGAAGCGGTTAGCATTCTCCTCTACACATGACATACTTGTCACTCTCTCGTAAGATGCTGCCTCCTGGAGAATGTGTACCCAGGGAGCACAGACGCCCCAGCAGACTTCACTGTTGTGGTATAGCGAACGGAGGCAGGGGATATGATTTGATGTGACTGACGGGCACATTTATCCAAGGGAAAACTTTCAAGATCTGATGGAGTAGCGCAGGGTTTCCACTCTTATTTCTTGCCTACTTGAAGTTCCTTGAGCGAGCTGAAAGCACTTACTGTTGCGAGGCTTTCTAAGGAAACATCTGTTCCAGGTTCTTCACAAATGTCACACGTGATCTCACAAGGGTACTATGTTCTGAATAACACTGTGCTTTAGAATACTAGAATTTTTGGCACTTTACAATGCAAGGACTTGTCTCACTCTCTGAACCCTGGGTCTTACGTGAGCAACTTGGCGAGTCCAGGAGCCTTTGGTCATCAATGGACAGTCAGGGGCCACACACAAGAAGCTGTTGCTGTGTGAAGAGCTGATGCCCTGAGAGAGTGACCAAGAAGGGAGAAAGATGTCTGCAGGTCAAACAGGCACCCGGGATTCCATAAAATGGATGCAAGTTAACTTTAAATCATAAGGGGTAAGCTGTGTAGGTCAGGTATTCACAAAGGGGTCCACGAAATGGATTTTAGCAAACTTCCTTTAACATCTGTTTAACTTTTAAAAAACATATGCTGATGCATTTATTTCTTGTTCAAGATTTATTGAAGGAAACATAATTCCATGAGGACAGGTTGCTACCATTGTGATAAATGGATTGGGCATGCTCAGTGGTAAGTGTCTCCTGGACCAGACTCTATCCAGGCTGCTCTGAGTCTTTTTCTCCACAAGGCCCCCACAGTGGCCTAGAAAGACTTGAACAAGTTCAACAGCTCAAGGTCACCCCCACAGATGACTCCAGCCCCCTTAAAGTACTTGCCTATGAAAACTCAAGGCTGCCAAAATAACTGATCGTTGGTTCCAGCCACCCCTGCAGACAAGCCGCTGTGGGAGGGCAGGAGCCTGACTTCTATCAGCACCAGTGAAACCCAGACGGCTTCACACGGCTTCACACAGACCAAACCCTCTTCCCGCTTTCTGCAATTTTCACTTCCCCGACTCTGCTGAGCCTCTGCTGACCCCTCCCTACTCCCTGAATTTCCCTTTAAAATGCCCAGTCACCTCTGGGCTAATTGATGTTGAGTCCAGTTTCACATTGGTCTCTTTTCTCTATTGCAATAGCATATTATGGAAGAAAATCTGTGCTGATCGCTTTAACTACTGTCTTGACACTAGAAAATAACCAAAGTCAAATTCCCCAAAGCATATAGTATTCACATTCATATATATAGTTTTAAAAATTGTGACTTTAAGTATAAATTTAAGAGAAATATTAACTAATTTAGGAAATCTGGCCAATATAGATTCTTGACTTTTTATAAGTTCTGTATGTTTATCTATTAAAATGGAACCATCCCTTACAAACACTACTGTGCGCTTTTTAGTTCCCTCACAGGAAACTTCTGGTAGCCACAGCTGCTGTGAGTGGGCGTCTCTTAATGATTTACTGCAGAGGCATGCCTCAGGCTATCCCTCTTCTGATCTTCTCCAAGCTCTAGGGAGCATGCTTCTTTCTCAGACATCATTGATTTTGGCAGAGCACCTCCTTCCTTTTTCTAGGCCTTCCAAATGAATTCTGCTCTTTTGAAAAGGTGCTTGCTGGGAGGGAGAGGGCCCTTGGCTGTGTGCAGATCTTCACTCCTAATTTACTAGGGACCTTGCACCAACTCAAAGCTAGTATCAGGGATCGCCACTTATGGAATTTGCACCACAGAATCCGGCTTATGGAATTGAGTGACTAACCTATATCCTGGGCGTGAGAGAGTGTGGTAGTGTGGAAGGAAAGGAAACAGGAGAAAGGAATTGGGTTGGGGGCCTGGAAGAGGAGCAAGGCTCTGGCAAGACTGGCTGAACCTCGTGGAACACTCCAGCCAAACACGACTGACTGAGTCCACGCCCCAGCTCAGGGCCCTCCTGGGGCACCCTGAACAGTGGCAGTCTGAGCTGGGAGTAGGAAAGTATGGGTGGAGCTGTACTGGCTTGACAGTGCTCTCCCCACAAAATTCATGTTCACCTAAAACGTGGGAATAGGACCTTATTTGGAGATAGGGTCTTTGCAGATGTAATCAAGTTAATATGAGGCCATATTAAATTAAGGTTGGACCCTAAGTCCAAAGAAAGGAGAGGGAAATTTGGAGACAGAGACACACAGGACAAGGGAGGGCATGTGAAAATGGAGGCAGAGATTGGGGAGTTGAAGGTACAAGCCAAGGAAAGTTAAGGGTGGCCGGCAACCACCAGCAGCTGAAAAGAGACAGGAAGGATCCTTCCCTAGAGCCTTGAGAGGGAGTGCAGTCCTGCTCACACCTTGACTCCTTACTTCTAGCCTTCTGAGGTGTCAGACAATAAGTTTCTGCAGCTTTAAGCCACCGAGTTTGTTAACACAGCACTACTAGGAAGCTAATACAGTGGGTTGACCCTGGAGGAGAAAACTTGGATAGACTGGGGTTCTATCTGTGAGATGACCTTAAACCACCTTAATTATCTTTCTCAAATTCTGGTACCTGACACACAAATTTGTGATACTTGACGGGGAGACAGTGTGGGAAACCTGTGTTTCCTTTTTTGGCAAACATTAAATACTGACAGAAATAAAGCAGTTATGAAAATAAATATAAACTAACTCCTTTCAAATCTTCAAACAAACAGTTGCAAGAGTCCAGTTTGCATTTATTTGGTCTGCTGGTCCCAGGGCAATACAGGGGATGAGCATCCGACTGCCTTTGCTGTTCTACCCACAGCTGGCTGCTTGCTTTGTGGCAACAGGCGCTGTCTAATGTTCTCTGGGGTCACTGAAATGTGATCGGCATAAACTCCTCGAACCAAAGAAGCACCTTTCTCTAGAATCTCGTTATCAGTATCACAGATGGCATAGCTTGTGTTCTGGTCCAATTTCATGGACTTATAGCAGAATTTTAGATTAAAATGGAAAGCCAGGGAGGGCAATTCAAACTACTGAGCAATGTCTGGTAATTGCAGATGGATCAAATAATAAAAATTAAAACAAAACTATTTTTTTCAGCCATTGAAAATAAAAGAGACAAAGTAATATTGAGAGTAATGCAGAAATTTTATTTAAGGAAAATTAATTGTGCATTTCTACATTAGTTTCTATGAAGTAAATATAGGACTACAGCGTGTACTTTTTTTTTAAGCAGCAACAGGATTTTACCGTGTTGGCCAGGCTGGTCTCAAACTCCTGTCCTTAATCAATCCACCTACCTCGGCCTCCCACAGTGCTGCAATTACAGGTATACAATGTGACAGTGGGACTGAATGGTCTCTCTCATTCCTTTGTTAAGCACTAGGACTTTAGAAAGAAAGCCTCTCCACCTGATCCTACTGACCCTAAGTGCCCTTCCTCCAGGTAGGACTTGACATCTTAATGCTGAAAATGACTCAAAATTTCCCTGCGCTATAGATGTGCCTCTGTAACAACTTACGTGAAAATTTCTCTCTCACTGTAGCATGGTCTACTGATCCTTGATCCTTGTTTTCCCTTATAAAGAATGACTAGACTAGGACTTAAACAATAAAATGCCATTTAATTAATACCATGGGATAAGTGTGAGTGTCCTTGCGTTCCAGATTTGCCACTGTAACAAATTACATGCAAATTGTCCTCTGACTCTAGCAAGTAGTATTAATCCCTAATCCCTTTTTTAAATCCCTTGCAGAGAATGATTAGACTAGTACTTCGCAGTAAAATGCCCTTTTACTAAGCACATGGAATGCATGAGAGTTTCCTTGTGTTCTAGATGTGCCTCTGTGACAACCTGAATGGAAACTGCTCTCTGACTCTAACGTTGGCTACTGATCCATGATCCTTGCTTTTCTCTCCTTTTAGAAAATGGCTGTACTAGGACTGAACAGCATAATATCAACAAAAATGGCTAACTGAAGTTTAAGTTCTAAGCCTCTTGAAAGGAAGGGACAAATATATAGATTACAGGAGTGCCTGGAAAGGATGCATGTTCCCCAGAGGACAACATTTCAGATGTGGGTCGCCACAACAGAAGAGTGAAGGGGCTAAGAGTGAAGGGGCTGAGTCGCCAGGCAGATTCTCAGTAAGCTACACAGCACCACCTGGGGGCATAGGTGGGAGCCTTCTCCAAACTGGAAGTTACTACCCGTAGTCAATATTTTCATCAGCGGGCCTCGAAATGTTGGTATTTGAGAGTTGTTGTCATGAGGTAACTTCCTTCTCCAGAGAAGAGTTCTCCGGGATCGTTTTTGGTTGTGCATAAAAGAGAGTGAGGTGAAGGGACCCAGTGGGCTCACAGCACAGGGTGCAGGGATCTTTTATCTACATCCTCCACTGTGCTTGATCACCAGAGATCTGAAGTCTCTCTGACTGTTTATAAACCTGTTTTCTGCCCCGGGTGGCATTCTGAATGCACAACTTGGGGTGGAGGGCCCAGTGGCTCTGCTACTTCACATCCGGGATTTCAACCTGCTCTGTGGTGTTTTAGCCCTTCGTTTTATCCTGCCTTTTTTTTGAAACAGAAATTCAACCTACTACCTGTTTTTAAATGAAAAGATTAAAAAAAAATATTATCTTATAACCTGTGAAAATGAGATGAAGTTTCACTTTCTGTGTCTGTAGAGACAGTTTGACTGGAGCGCAGCACCAGCACCCACTCACGCACTGTTTACAGCTACTTGCTTCTTAACACAGCAAAGCTAAAGGCTTCACACATACACCATGGGGTCTGCAAAGCTGAAAACACAGAGAAAGCTTGGTGGCCCCTGATAGCAAACAAATCATGTGCAGGCCCAAGAGGTGAAAGAAAAGAGGTAGCATCAGGAAGGATAGAAAAATAAGAGGTAAATTTTATAATGTAGGACGTCAGCCAGGCATTGACACCTAACCCCTTTGCCCCCTTGCCTGTGATACTAAGAAGAAGAATTACTGTCAGTTCTTCAAGAAATTCATGCACAGACCAGACAGGAAATTAACCTCATGAGAGAATTACCCTCCTAGAAACGGAATCCAAAAATCCTCAACGAGTTTCTTCCATTAACCACTAAACTAAATATTCTCTAAAAGTGCTCAAATTATGAGAGCATTATTAGAGCAAATTATCAAAACAATGTTGAGAATGTAAAGTATATATAGTATCTACATATTATATATACTATATAACTCACTGAAAAACGTATAGCCTAAGGGTTTATTAATGTTTATTAAAGTCTGATGTTCAGTTCCTGTACTTATGCAGCTAAATCCAAATACAGATATTTTTTAGCTTACTATGCATAGAATATTTTATGAGCCACACACCCACCATTTCAATGCAACCAGAGGAGCAGAAATTTTTAAATTAAAAATTTTTTTTCTTAGTCCTATGAAACTGAATTCATATAAATCCCTAATAGACAAAAAAGAATATAAAGATTAAATCAATTTGATATACCAACATGCTTAAAATCTCCTTATTAAATTGCCCTTACAATAGGCTGTGCATCATACAAAGAAAACTCAGTAAAATAAGACTCATACAACCCAGACAGTATCTGTGTTGGGAATTTCATATTATTTTCTAAAATGTGGGACATTCGGGAAATGTCCACTTCCCCCTAGCTAGCTGGTAAGTGACCCTTTGATCATATGCCTCACATCTCGTCTCAGTCTTACAGTGACAGCCAGCTTCAACACCGGAAGCTCCTGTGTTGTCACAATGAAGAGGCTGGAGGCTACTGTGTGGGCGACCCACTAGCCCCGATTTCACCCCAACCAGGCCAGACCCCACCTCCTCAGACACAATCTTGTGCTCCACCCCATGTGACAAAGGTTACTATCACTGGCAAATTCTGAGTTCAGTGTGCAAATCTGCTATTAATCTTAGAATCTGCTCTTTGCCCTCAAAATCAACTAAAATGCATTATTTTGTGTTATGTAACAGATGAGGAGGAGATGACTTTGCAGAGTTTTACGCTGATGAGAAAGAAGTGGCACTGAACACTTCCAAAAGGTCAATGGTGACTCCATGAAAAAGACTTTATGATCGTCAGGAGCCTCTTATCCTCACAGAAGCTACACCAGCATTCTTTCTGGAGATTACATGATCTCTGTAGCCAGCTGTCAATGGTAAATAAAAAAGAAAGGGAAAGATACTGATGAACACTATTTTGTTCTGATCAGGACACACTTAGTTCATCACTTGACTGTGGTAACTCAGGTCTCCTAGGTTTCACTAGAATGTAGAAAGCTCTGAAACTCAAAGGGAAGGCACATTTAACTAGACTTTATCTTTTTTCTTTTTAAGACAGAGTCTCACTCTGTCACCAGGCTGGAGTGCAGAGGCGTGATCTCAGCTCACTGCAACTTCTGCCTCCCTCGTTCAAGCAACTCTCCTGCCTCAGCCTCCTAAGTAGCTGGAACTACAGGCGCCCGCCACCATGCCCAACTAATTTTTTTGCATTTTTATAGCGACAGGATTTCACCATGATGGCCAGGCTGGTCTTGAACTCCTGACCTCAAGTGATCCAACCGTCTTGGCCTCCCAGAGTGCTGGGATTATAGGTGTGAGCCACCGCGCCCGGCCTTAACTGGACTTTTTCTTCCACTGGCTTTCTTAAGATTTGGAGAACCTGACCAACCATCTCAAAATACTGACCATCCTCAGAAAAATATTTGATTTTGTGTCTTCTTTGATTTGCCAGAAAGCTGCTTACAGTACCAATTTTATTTACTTTGAATCACTTTTCAGGTTGCAATTTTAAGGATCTGTCACTATAAAAATCAGTGTGTAAAACAGCTATTTAAATAGCTTATGATTAATAGCCAAAGGAAAAGATAGAAACTAGGAAATGTTAATAGCTCATTGAATTTTCCTGATTTTCTACTATAGCTCTCTATGTGATTAAACAATGTAAATTCTCTTACCCAAACAAGCACAAGTATTATAAAATCCAATCTGAAGAAGGCATTTAACTCATTGTAGAGAATGCCACACCTGAGGTTCTCAATAAAAGCAGCCTGTTAATGGCCTACACAGGCCAAGGTCAAACTTCTCCTTCTCCGTTTCACTTCTCTGAGCCTGTATCCTCACCTATATAACGCAAATAAGAACAACCCTGACTGTCATAGAACAAACATAAAAGTGCAAATGATATAAAGATTGGGAAAGAGTTTCAGTTTTCAATTTCTTCACAAATAAGAGGTAATAGAAAAGTATGCTTCTTTTAAAAAACTCACATCAAAAATGAATTTATTTTGCCTTATGCATTCAACGATGAGACAAAAATAACAGTATACTTTAAATTATAGTAATCCCAAACTAATTTGAAAGTTCTTAACCCAATCCATGGACTGCTTACTATAAAATATCATAGTTTCCTATTGTTAAATTTTTTTTTGCAAACATTTCACAGAAATTTCAGTTTTATGGCTAGAGCTTTGTTGTGAGGAGTTTCTGTTGATGTTGTCTCTGTCAATAATCTGAAATATTAAAGTCTTGCTCTTACAGTCTACCGTCCAAGGAACCCTCTAGAAAGAAGAGAGTGAGAATTTCCCTGTATTCTTGTGTCGACTATGCCATGGAGATGAAAGGTCCACCGTGCAGAAGTGGTGCAGAAACTGCCTCAGGAGAGCAGGCATGGTGCAAGGCGCTCCTGACCCCACTCAAACTTGCCCATGACACTGGGCCCAAGTCCCCAGGACCCAGGTGCTTGGGGGGCACGAGAGACAGCTCTCTTCCCTGATGGGGTGTGTGATCCTGTTGGAGCTAGGGGAGATGCACTTATCCACAACACTTATGTGAAAACCCACATTTGTGTCTACTCACCACAGGCTTTCTACCTCATCTGCACAGGAGCTTTCCAAAACACAACTCCAAAATCCTTGAATGGCTTCTTGCCATTTGAAAAAGAATAACTATTGTTGTATGTGGTAAAACACCTACAATATACAATTTACTGTTTTAATGATTTCTCAGTGTACAATTCTGTGGCATTCAGTACATTCACACTGTTGTACAGCCATCACCACCATCCACGTCCAGAACTTGTTCCTCTCTCCAAGGTGAAACTCTGTCCCCATTGAACGCTAAAACCTCCATCCCCCTCCCCCAGCCCCTGGCAATCACAGTTGTCCTTTCTGTCTCTATGGATTTGACAACTCTAGGGACATCGTACTGAGGCAGGAGAATAAGGTCTGGAGGCAGGGAACCGAAGGCCGATTCACGCTGACTTCCCAGAACTCAATCAAAAGGAAAACCCCAACTTTCCATGCCCAAGTAACAAAAGGACTGGATGTTATTCCCTTTGCAAGCCTCTCCCACCTTCTCTATGTGGCAGATGAAAAATTGAAAGTATTTCTCTTTGGTTGCTTTCTGCAACCATTTCCACTACTGGCGCCAGGAGGCTGTGAGCAGGGCCTGGGACTTGGGGCAAGCTGGCAGCGCTCTGCAGCCTGGCTGCTCACTGCCCTCCCCACTCCCTCGTACTGACTGCAGTGTGCAGAGAGTGCTGGCACCTAACACCCCTCAAAGCCTGTCTGTGCAGCTCCACACTGGTCCTATGCTGTGGGTACACGCCTCCCGGAGGGGCAGTGACTTGATTCAACCCATTGTGGTCATTTATCTACTCATTTCCTCTCCTTTGAGTCAAGAGTTCTTTGAGGTAAGGATTTCTCTTATTCATTATCCTATACTCCTAAAGACTTAGAAATCCACAGGAGAACCACCACACATTTAAAAACAGAAACTGGGCCAGGTATGGTGGCTCATTTCTGTAATCCTAGCACTTTGGGAGGCTGAGACAGGAGGAGCAGTGGAGCCCAGGAGTTTCAGACCAGCCTTGGCAATATAGTAGGGCCATGTCTCTACAGAAAAGAAAAAAAAAAAATTAGCTGGGCATGGTGGCAAATGCCTGAAGTGTCAGCTACTTGAGAGGCCGAGGTGGGAGGATCGCTTGGGTTTGGCAGGATCACTTGAGCCCCGGAGGTCAAGGCTGCAGTCAGCCATGACTGCACCACTACACTCCAGCCTTGGCAACAGAGTGAGATCCTGTGTCAAACAAACAAAGCAAAAAGTAGAAATTGTAATTCTTTGAGAAACATCTCCACATGTGCAGTGAGGTAATATCTAGGATGATCAGAAGCAAAGATTTGTATCTTGTTCTCCTTAGTCTTCAGTACAATTTACTAAATAACAAGGCAATTAGCTGCCTATGAAAGCCACTATCTTCAGAAAAGAGGAATAATGTCCATACACATCATGGAATAAACTGATATTTTAAAGGAAAAGGGGGGTAAGAATTTTAAAGACTCATCATTTACATTTGACTGGCAAATGGGCTTCTTCCTCCCTACGATCATAAATGTTCCTGAACATGGGGCTAATTCGATTTGTTAAATGGAAAAGGAACACAGTGTAAGTTGAATGTGTTACCATGACTGTCAGCATACAATTTTCCTTTTCGCTTGTTCGCTTGGTGTGTCCTTTAATTGTGCTGTTATCCAAGGAGTACAATCTGCCTAAGTAAAAATCTCTGAGGTCCAGCTTTGCCAGCAGAGCCTCTCCAGCGACTGAGAATCAGCTGAGTGCCACAAATCGAGACCACCAGCAGAAACGGAGCTGGGCAAGGCAGAGTCCTCGAGCACTGGGGACTTCTCCACATGGGTTATATGTGGCCTTAAAGGGCTCAGCCCTGTGAACTGTGTCAGAACACATCTTCTCCCCTTTGTACTCTGATGTTGTCTACCTCAACAGAAGGTCACCGCCACATCATCTGGGGCAGTAGAGTGCCACGGCTAGCAGCTTTGGACTCTTCATTATCCACCTGGGTTCGAGGCCAGCCTCCATAATCAGAGGCTGCAAGCTTTTGGGCAAGTAACTTGATCCCTGCAGCCCTCCCTGCCATTCCCTGTGCTAAGAGTGACTGCTTCTTAGCAGTGGCAGAAGGCTGACACACACCCCCATGAGTGAAAGCACTGAGAGCATGACATGCAGTGAGTCCTCGATGCTTGTGAGCCAACACGACCGTACTGAATACCAACAAGGAGAAGGGGCATGAATACCCTTCAGGTGCATGTTTCCTGAACATGGTACAGAGAATGCGTTCTGGGGTTTCTAGGCACTGTCCTTCCTAATGAGACTCGAAGCCACCAACACCCTGGGTAGATCTAACTGGCATAGCCCCAGCATTGAGCTGAGAAATCTGGCTGAGGGGAGGCCAGGAATGATAGGCAGGTGGAGACATGGTTTGTGACATATACACAAATGGGTCCCTCTTCTCTGTGGGGCTCCTGCCACCTATGTGTTATACTGCCCCTCAACACTGAGGCTTGCTGCCCAGACTTAGAAAATAATGGATTATCAGAGCAGCCTATAAATCAAGGGCTATAATTCTTCTGCTGGCTTCCTTCCTGGCCTGGAAGCTGACCTGGGTGCTCTCTGGTTCCTAAAGGTAACAGCTGGCCCTGAAGCCACTGGCATAGGAGACAGAACAAGAGATATGACTGTGTCAGTGTGGACATATGAAAATCTACAGGACTGTAAGGATGTGGACAGCACAATACCTCCATCACTAAGGAGGACAAACCAAAGCAGCACAGCGTGCTTGCTGAGGTCTTCTGGAAGCTGTCCTTGACACAAGAATCATGTTAGCACTGTACCGACTAAGGCAACCTTGTAAGTACTCCCAGGCAGGAAGTGCTCTGAGTGCCTTCCCATCCCAAGGGATGTCCAGCATTTCAGGGAGCCTAGGAAAAAGATGTCCTCACTTTCGTTAGACCTACTTCCAAAAAAAAAAAAAAAAAGAATTGACTAACAATTTAATTAAAACATTTGGGATTTCTGTCCCATTAATCTATATGTACTTGCTTTGGATCTTGGTGAATTATGTCAGCGGCCTCATTCCATAAAGGTACACGTAGGTGAGTGTAGGCGAGCATATCTCTGTGTGCATGTGTGTCTATACACAAACACAGAGGCATCATAAGAAAAGGGCTGAAATGAGGTACCCTAAATAGTTAAACACTGAGTAACAGTTACCTCCAGGGAGTGGGAGTTAGAGGGGCTTCCAATTTTAATGCTATACATTTTTGTATTATGTGAAGCAAGTGTAATTGTGTAATTTAAAAAAAAAAAAAAAAGCCCTCATGTCTGTAATCCCAGCTCTTTGGGAGGCTGAGGAAGGAGGATTGCTTGAGGTAGGAGTTTTGAGACCAGACTGGGAAATATATCAAGACTCTGTCTCTATAAAGAAAAAAAGAAAAAAACCTTAGCTGGGTGTGGCGGCACATACTTGCAGTCCTAGCCATGCCAGAGGCTGAGGTGAAAGGATTGCTTCAGCCAAGCAGTTCAAGGTTGCAGTGAACTATGATAGCACCACTGCACTGCAGCTTGGGCGACAGAACGAGACTCTGTCTCCAATGGAAAAAAAAGCATATCATGATTGTGGTTTTTTTTATCCTGAAGGGATATTCTCCCTACTTAAGACCATCCTTTCATTCCTCTAGTGACAAATTTCGTGATGTGAAAAATGATGTGTTTCATGAGACACATTGGGAAGGAAAATCTCCTTTACTGAATCCACTAATTCAAATGCTAATCTTCTCCAGAAAAACCCTCACACACACACTCCAAAGAATGTTCCGTCTGGGCACCTCATGGCCCAGTCAAGGGGGGTGCATGTCTTCAACCATCACCCTGACCTTCCTCTAGCCCATCTCTTCTAGGCTGCAGGCACTGTGTGCCACAAACCCAGAGGATTCTCCCCAAGTGCAGGCTGCATTCTGACATGCCTCCTTTTAAAAATCCCAATAGTTCTCCCTATCCAGAAAGCAAACATATGAGCTGGGGAATAAGAAGGTTAACTCATAGGGCCACAATTCCCCTCTGAAGCTTGTGAGCCATAAGAAGCTTGGCTTCATGCAAACTCACTGGCTGACTGGAATCCTCCACATGTGCTGTTTTCCTTTTGAAATGGCTTCTCCCATCCGTATCTCTTATGTTCTTGTGGACTCCCCTGAGGTCACCCCCTACCCCAGGAGTGGCCAGCGCTCGAAGAACATCTTGCTTTACTTAATTCTATATCCCTTTGGCAACTCTTTCCTGAATTTCTCATTTTGCTATGTAACAATATCCTACCATGGGTTTTCACTTGGACACTGTAGATATACCTGTCTCCTCTCCCCAAATGGATGACATACTCCATTAGGAAAGAGACCTTTCTTCTGTGTCCCCCCGAGCACTCCTTCAGCACTACACGCACAAGAATTCAGAGGAAAGAGAGGCAAGTTGTTAGCTGACTTATGGAGGATGAGTGCCTTCCTGCCAGATGCTCCTCATGGAAAGGGTGGGGGTGTATCTGTTAACAGCCAGGAAGACAATGGTGTAAGAAAATAAACAACAACAAAATTAAAAAGAAAAAAAGTAGAAGGATGGAAACAACCATAATTACCTAAGTCAGCCTGAGGAGGAAGACTTACTTACAAGAGGAAGATACAGCTTGGATAGAAAGAGGACCAGAGCCCATGTCATGTGCATGGTGTCCAAGTCATGACTGGTGTGTGCTTTTCAATGAAGCTGAGCAGGGATGGAAAACGACCTTACTAACTCCTCAAAGTGGGATTCAGAGTGAGGACTGGATCCTTCTGGGTTACGAGATGACACAAGTGCCTGCTAGGAGCCACTCACTGGGCCAGGTGTAACCACACATGCTCCAAGGTTGTCTTACAGGAATGCCCCAGGTGTTAGTCTGTTTGTGCTGCTGTAACAAAATATCTGGGACTGGACACTTTGTAAAGAACAGAAATGTATTTCTCACACCTCTGAAGGCTGGGAAGGCCAAGATCAAGGCAGCGGCAGGTCTGTCTCTGCAGAGGGCTGCTCCTTGCTTCAAGATGGTACCTTGTTGCTGTACCCTCCAGAGGGGAGGAATGCTGTGTCCTCAGGTGACAGAGGAATGGAAGAGCAGGCCTTATCCTCTAGTCCTTTCATGACAGCCCTAATCCCACCTGTGAGGTTCCACCTTCAGGACTTAATCACCTCCTGAAGGCCCCATCTCCTAATCCTATCACAGTGGCAATTAAGTTTCAACATTAGATTTGGGGGACACATTCAGATCATAGTACCCCACGGTGGTCATGTCAGTCAGTACTCCTAATGTCCTGAGGGGACTGGGGCTGGACAGCAGGAGGAGTGCTCGGCTGCAGAGCTGGGACTGGATGCATCCTTTCTACCACACAGGCCACACCTACTCCCTCCCCTCAGCCACCCACGGGGAGCAGTGGCAGCCATCCGTGGCTATCCAGAGGGCCAGGGTTCTAGTTTGCTTTTTCTGCTCTAGATGGTCTGAGAGGGCGAAAGTAGAGGGCAGGAAGTTAATGCCAGAGAGCCTGGTGCAGGTGGTGAGGGCCAAGAGATGCAGGGGAGAGCTGGCCAGGCTGAGGAGCACATCTGCAAGGCAGGCTGTCCCTAGGGGCGGGATCACCAGGGACTCGGGGGTGTGGCCTACCTCACTCCTTTCTACTGACCCAGATGCCATGCCCTGGGCTCTTCCTCTAGGAATCTCATGCTTAGTGAAAACGCATGGGAAAGCAGGGAGCCAGGACAACAGAAAAAACTCCTGGGGGATTCCACACAATAAAAGGCACCACCTTTCTTCCTATTGGTCTTTGAATCCAAATTACCCTCGCTGAGTTATACTGAAATGTAGAATTTCATCTGTCCCAAGGAATTCATTACTGAAAGGATTTGTTCAAGATACAATGAAGGGAACCAGCATGGGCTATGTTTTAAACAAGATTTTCTGATATCCTAAGTGAAGATTTTTTTTTTTTAAGTAATGCGACATACATTTCCAGTTGTAATACGGTACCTATTTTTAAAATCCCTAGAAAACTTACAAGAGATGAACCACATGCATTTTTTCCCCTAAAATTTGTGCCACAATTTAAAAGACAGTTTATTTTCCTAAAATAATTTAAGCCTTGGCTGCCCGACAGTTTACACGGAACCATGAAGCCATGTAAGAAATGCCTACAGAACTAACTGCTTAAAAGGATTTCCCACTGAGGACAGCAGAGGCCCGCCCACCTTTTCATAGAGAGAGCCTTCCAGAAACATGATTATAGCAAACAGGCAGTTGATGTGCGAGTGCATCAGGGCCGTTCTGCCTCATCTTTCAAGTCCATTAGGTCTACCCTGTCTTCTTAGTGGCTAGACTGGCCCAGGCAAAGAGCCCTCCTATACCATGACCAGGCAGACTGGCCTCTGCTTCATAATCAGGGCAAAGATGCACTTCTATACCATAATCAAGCCAAAGACACACCTCTGCACCATAATCAGGGGGCTGATTCCTTGGTGACTGGCCCAGGCAGACATGCCGCCACATCATAATCAGGCTGATGCCGTGGTTATTGGCCAAGGCAGACACACCCTGCAGCATAATCAGGCTGATTCCCTGACTATTGGTCTAGGTAGACACATCCCCGCAGCATAATAAGGCTGATGCCCTGGTGACTGGTCAAGGCAGACACACCCCCCCCTCCGCCCCTCCTCTGCCCCCACCCCACTCCAGGCCATCCCCCACTCCACTCCCCGGCCCCCCACCACCCACCCACCAACAGCATAATCAGGCTGATTCCCTGGTGATTGACCAAGGCAGACACACCCCCGCAGCATAATCGGACTGATTCCTTGGTGATTGGCCAAGGCAGACACACCCCCACAGAATAATCAGGCTGACTCCCTGGTTATTGGCCCAGGTAGTCATGCCCCTGCAGCATAATCAAGCTGATTCCCTGGTGACTGACCCAGGCAGACACCCCCCCCCTGCAGCCTAATCACAGCAGACAGCCCCTGCAGCAAGATCAGGGGCTGCTTCCCCTGGTAATCTACCATTCACTCTTGCAATTTAACTTGCTAAATACCTCCTTGGGTTCCCCTGTCGCTCTGAAAGCATGTGAAAAGGAATGATGTTGAATTAAAAAGCCCTCCCTACAGACAGCTTTCCTTTCTGAAGAGCTCAAGGTGATTTCCACAACCTAACATACCTTACCAAAAAATACTTCCAGAAGGAAAAGAAATAAAGTCAAGGGTTATATTATCATCTACAACTTAAGAACAGGAACAAAGTAGTAAGTGAGCAAAATGAACACCTAGAAGAAGGAAGACTACAGCAGCAAGTTTCTCTGAATCTAGTCACCAGAGCAATGACACTATAAGGCCACCTTCCCAGGGGAATTCAGGTTTGGCGCAGATAAAAGAGGAGATGGGAGGAGTGTAAAATGAATGGAAACGAGGTCTCCAAGAATGTTCTTTCAGGACAGAAGATCTACTTTATCTTCATTTTTGTGACTGGTATAATATTGAGCAGAAACCCTAAGGAAGAACACATTTCTGGATCGCAATTAGGCACGGCCTGTCTTTCTGCTCTATACATTCAGTCCAACATTGTCCTCCTCTGGCTTGCTTTCCCTTCAGGTTAAGTATGATTTCTAATAATTTTGTCTTATCCTACACCTAACTCGTTTCAGAATATCAAAGCGGCACATCATCCGACTACTGTCGCTGCACATCATCTGAGCCAGCATCTCAGCATGATTTTAGTTTCTTCTCTCCAGCATTACCTTATACATTTCTTTATACTCTTCAAATCTTCTGCATGTTCTGCTCTGTCAAAGCACAGGTAATTGTGTATATGGCACGTAGATATGATCATTTTCAAAGAGAGACTTTCAGTATCGAAGTCCCTCTCACAACTGTGCGGCTAGTGAAAGTTAAAATAAGGATATGTGTGTGCACACACACACGCACACACAAATCATATGCCAAGAAAAAGGATTTGTCAAGTCAAAAATAAAAAAAAGTTAAAGAGGCCAAAAAGTAGTAAAGAAAGAAAAGAGAGCCATCTAGATAAGTTCTGAAGGACTGAACTATCTTTGAAGAACTAGCTCCTTGCTAGTTGTTCACCTTCTATGAGTTTCTATGATTGGCACCTTACTTAATTTGATACCTGCTCGCTTAGAAAGCCAAATGAAGACACTACGTTGATAGGATCACCAAGTAGATTCCATAAAACAGATTCACTAGCACTCCAGCCAAACTACCAGACTCGCTAGATAAAACATTTTTTCTTTTTAAGGATTGCAGTAGAACATATTTCAAGTATATCTTAGAATATAGAACAAAAAGTGTAGAAGGAAAACCATGTGAAAGGCTTGGGTAGATATGGAAGAAGTAAGACACGTGCATGCCTCATACATCATGAGTGCTTTGTAAAGTCAGAAAAGACACTCGGTCACAGAGTAACTTTATGGACAAACCTTAGCTACATTAACTAAAACAACAACAACAACAACAACAACACTCATATGACTAAAATCAGAAATGCAAGAGGCAACACTACAACCAATGCCACGAAAATAATTAGAGGAGAATACCATTTGTTGGCATATCCTTTGACAACAAATTGGATAACCTAAAAGAAATAAAAGAATTCCTAGAAACACACAACCTACCAAAACTGAATCATGAAGACAGAGAATCCCTGATGATTTTCAGAAGGGGGAAAAAAATGAAGACATAGAAAATCTTAACAGATCTGTAAGTAGTAAGGAGACTGAATCAGTAATAAAAGAAAAACTCCCCACAAAGAAAAGTCCATGACCAGATGGCTTCACTGGAGAACTCTACCAAACACGTAAAACACTATACGAAAAAGAAAATACAGATCAATATACCTGATGAATACAGATTAAAAAATCTACATAAAATCTTAGCAAACAATTCCACAGCAAATTGAAAGGATCATATACATGAACAAGTGAAGTTTACTCCTGGAATGCAAAAATGGTTCAACATATGAAACCACATTTATAGAATAAGGAACCAAAAACAAAAAAAACCTCAATTGATGCAGAAAGAAAACGCATTTGAAAAGCTCCAACACCCTTTCATGATTAAAAACAGTCAAATTAAGGATAGGAAAAAAAAAAACCAAACTACCTCAACATATTAGAGGCCATATATGAAAAGTTCACAGCTAATAGCATTCTCAATGAAGACTAAAGCTTTTCTTCTAAGTTCAGGAACAAGACAAGGTTACACACTCTTGCCACTTCCAGACAGCATAATAATGGAAGTCTCAGCCAGGCAATTACACAAGAAAACACAACAAAAGGCATCCAAAGTAAAAAGGAAGAAATGAAATTATCTTTGTCCACAGACTACATGATCATATACATATAAATCACTACAATTCAACATATTAAAAAAACCCCAAAATTGTTAGAACCAATAAACCAATTAAGCAAAGTTGTAGAATACACATCAAACAAAAATCAGTTGCATTTTAATATACTAACAATGAACAAGTTGAACAGAAAATTATAAACAACCCCATTTATAATAGCATCAAAAGAATAAAATACCTAGAAATAAGAGAGGTGAAGGACCTGTAAACTGAAACTACAAAACAAAACACTACTGAAAGAAAGACACAAATAAATTGAAAGACATCTTACGCTCATGGATGGGAAGACTTAATATTGTTAAGACATTCATAGCATGCAAAGCAATCCTACAGATTCAATATAATCCCTATCAAAATTCCAGTGGCATTTTGAGCAGAAATAGAGAAATACATCCTAAAATTCATAAAAAATCTCAAGGGATCCCAAATAGCCATAACAATCTTGAAAAAGAACAAAATCGGAGGTCTCACACATCCTGATTTCCAAACATATTATAAAGCTACATTCATCAAAACAGTGCAGTACTGGCCTACATACTAATAGAATAGAATAGATAGCCCAGAAATAAACTCTCACATATTTGTCAGATGATCTTCAATGAGCCAGCCAAGACTACTCAATGGGGAAAGATAAGTCTCTTCAACAAATAGTGCTGGGAAAACTGGATATCCACATGCAAAAGAATGAAGCTAGACTCTAATTAACACCATACACAAAAATTAACTCAATATGGATTAAAGTCCTGAATGTAAGACCTAAAACTAAAACTCCTAGAAGAAAACATAAGTTAAAGTTTCATGAAATTGGAACTGGCAATCATTTATTGGCTATGACACCAAAAGCACAGGTAACAAGAGCAAAATTAGACAAATGAGATGACATTTGTCAAATTAATCTAATCAAAAACGTATGCACACCAACAACTAAGTGGAAAGGGAGCCAGAATGGGAGAAAATGGTCATAAGTCATGTGTCTGATAACAGCTTAACATCCAAAATACATAAGGAACTCCTACAACATAAAAACAAAAACATAAAAATTAAAAATAAGCAAAGGATGTGCACAGGCATTTCTTCAAAGATAATACAGAAATGGCCAACAAGCAAATGAAAAGATTCTTGCCATCCCCAATCATCAGATATGCAAATCAAAACCATAAAGAGATATCAACTCACACCCATTAGGATGACTACTATCAAAAAAACCCAGGAAATGATGAGTGTTGATGAGAATGTGGAGGAATTGGAACCCTTGTAGATTTTTGGTGGGAATATACAATGGTGTAACAACTATGGAAAACAATATGGTGATCACTCAAAAAATTAATAATTACCATCGTATTCAGCAATTCCACTTCTGGGTATATCCCGAGAGAATAGAAAGCAGGATCTCAAAGAGATATTTGTACACTCATGTTTATATAAGCATTATTCAAGAAGAGCCAAGGCGTGGATGCAACCCAAATGTCCCTCAACAAATGAACTATGAATAAACAAAATGTGGTCTAACATACCATAGAATATTGTTCAGCCTTAAAAAGGAAGAAAATCCTATCACATGCTGTAACATGGATGAACCTTGAGGGCATTATGCTAAGTGAAATAAACCAATCAAAAAAGATAAATACTATATGATTCTACTTATTTGAGGTACTGAGAGTAGTCAAAATCTTAGAAACAGAAAGCAGAATGGTGGCTGCCAGGGGCTGAGGGCAGGGCGAAATGGGGACTTGTTCAATGAGTACGAAGTTTCACATTTGCAAGATGAAAAATTTCTGGAGGTCCATTGTATAGCAATGTGAATAGACTTAACACTACTGAACCGCACACTTTAAAATAGGTAAAATGGTAAATTTTAGTGTGTGTGTCTGCTACCTACTACAATTAAATTTTTATATAGTAACTGTATGGATGTGTTTCACCAAGACTTGTCAGGGTCACTTCATGTGCAAATGGTGCAGAAAGACACTAGATGCAAAGAACTGAGTATCACGGTGCTCATATCCATGCGTGAGATTCACAAACACTACCATTTGCAGTGGATGCAGACAGAGTGATTACAAAGGGTGTGTGTTTGCATGTGTGCGTGTGCTGCCTAGGAATAGTCAATCCACATGTTTGGACATGTGTATAAATATAAATAATAACATACATTTCAAAAGTAGGTATGCTTCGTATTAGTATCATTTTAAATCCAAGATTACTCACACAACTGCTGTTTTTTTCTCCCCTAGCACCGGGAATTCTAAAGACAGAGTATTCATCCTGTTATCCCAGAAGAATCTTTAAATAGTCTATTTTCAAGGTCTGTAATCTAGAACATTCTTGAACAAGGAGCAGCAGGCAAGCCCGTTCTGATTGAATGTCAGTTAACAAGCATGGAGGGAACAAAGTTGTCTTTCCTTTCCAAAGAAAACTGGATACAAGTAAAGAAAGGGCTGAACGGCATACAAACACACAGGCTAAAAATGAATTCGACTTTTTACTTTTCTTTTTTTTAAATTAAGCATCTTTGGGGAGATTTAGCTGCTTATCAATTTGTTAAAGTTTGAATAGTTGCTGAAATACTAATCCTATATCTGATTTTGAAAAGAAAAAGGCTAAACCATCTATTAAGGTAAACTTTGAAGACATTCTGTCATTAACATAATCTTTATATATAGTAATATAAACAATACTCAAATGTTTTTGGAAACCAGAAATCACTGAAACTAACGCATATTATTTTAAGAAGCTTTTAAAGAGAAAATTGAATCACAGCATCCCACAGCATCAGTCAAACTCTTTCAGGAGCACCAGGAGGGACTTAGTTTCGAGACTAAAGAAAAGAGGACAAACTAAGCATGCCCTATGCTAGACTTTAAAGGTGATTTACAACACCATTGCTAATATTCACAAACATAATCCTGCAAACAGCGAGGCAACCGCACCTGGCATGAGCGCAGCCGTGGGGAACATTTCCTTTAACTTCGTTTGGCTTTCTTCCACCAGCTCCTCTTTGGACATCGGGAGCTGCAAGACATCTATTATAATCTGTGCCGCCTCTAATGCCTTCTTACCCATAACCAGGGACTTTACATCCCAGCTGTATTTCTTGTCATAGCGATCACATATTTCTTGAAACACCACTGAATACAGTCGTTCAGTATCTGCAGGAAAAAAAAAGACAAAGAGATTTTTAGAGTGCATACTGTATCAACAGTAAGTTTGTATTAGGTCAGCATAAACATACACTGTGTAGGTCGCATTCCATCAACAAAGGCTTTTGTGGAGACCTAAGTGAACAGGAGAAAGGTTTGCAGGTCATTCTCACTAAATTATACTGTGGGCAGCCTCCTCTCAAGGCTGCTGGAGTTATGCCTGGAGTTGTGATTTGGAAACTTAGAACTCAGGAGAGAAATGAAATCTGTATGATTGTGTTTTCTGTTTAAATGTACATATTTGAACGTAAATATATCCTTGGAATGGTCAATTCCATCCAATAGCACAACGCATCATTACTTGGTGTTCTCAACAACATGGAAGCCAGCTCCAGTTGACAAAGTCCACTGCATGGCCCACTAGTATTAACGACATTTCCACTGCCCAGTGGGATGAATCCCCACCATGCCTGGCCAGGATGCTGCTGTGAAGCTCCCAGGTGAGAACAGAACATTTAATACATAGGCTGTGTCACAGGATGGTGAAAGCTGACCTCAGAATTAACTCCCGGCTTGGCATTTACTCGGAGCACAGCCTCAGAAACATAGGGGGCCTGCAGGTGCCTGCTTTCCTCATGCTTACACAAGGTGAACAGGAATACTGCTAGTAATAGTACCAGTACCACTACCATAGGCTACATTATACTACCTACAATATAATAACTAGTACTAGCTCACACCCATTTCTATTCATGTGTTTTTTCTGTATGTATATTTAATATACACTTAACATCAATTGCACTCATATTACCTATAAGAATACTACTGAGGATGCCACTACAGCGAAATAATCCTACTTTACAGAATGAATACTTCAGGGCACATAAGTAACATTCTAGTGCCAGCCTCCTAGAGCACGCTTCTTACACACTAGCTGTCTTCCCCACTCTTACTGTCTCCAGTGTGGGCCTAGAAAGATTACTTTACTGAAGAACCAACTAACTGACCTGCTAGGAGGTATTATTCACGAAAAAAGAAAATGCTTCAACACAGAGGAATGCCTACCAAGTAGAATTTCAAAACCAGTTAAGCTCCATGGAGCTGAATGTTGCCTGGTGACAATCCCCCCAAGGCTCCAGTGAAGGCAGAAGGTTGTTCCGAGGCCTGAGCAGAGCCCTTGTCTTCCAGTCTGCAGTGGCACAGAGGCAGTGCCTGAACCCGAGAGGCTGGGAATAGCCCTGTTCACACCTGATTTAAAAAGAAGACACACGGACGCATCTGAAAAAAATCTGGATTCAAATGCAGTTAGGAGACTGACCACCTGTTCTAGATTGAGCACTGAAGCCTTCCCACGGGGCGTGGAGCAGCATTAGCAGGATGTAGTCGACCCTGAATATGTACAGCTGGACCCAACAATAAGTCCTGAAAAGAGCAGGTGATCTCAATGGCCTTTAACGGTCCCACAATGACATGAAAAAATATAATAATCATCCCTAAATACTACTTTTTCTCCCTGTAAGATAGTATCTGGGAGACCCAGAACACACTGAGGGAAGTACTGTGTACGCACAGAGAAGGCTGTGTGTATCGAAGAGGCATATAAGTCTTCATACTCCTACGTATGTTCACATGCTTACATGCACATACGCATGCATGCTTGTCTGTAATTGCCTCGATGCATTTTGAAAGTTGGCAGGGTATGAACTGCGATTAAAAGAGAGTTAAGGGCCGGGCATGGTGGCTCACGCCTGTAATCCCAGTACTTTGGGAGGCCAAGGCAGGAGGACTGCCTGAGCTCAGTAGTTCAAGACCAGCCTGGGCAACATGGCAAAACCCTGTCTGTATTTAAAATACAAAAAACTAGCTGGGCGTGATGGCACGTGCCTGTAATCTCAGCTACTCAGGAGGCTGGGGCAGGAGAATCGCTTGAACCCGAGAGGCGGAGGTTGCAGTGAGCCAAGATCGTGCCACTGCACTCTAGCCTGGGCAACAAGAGTGAAATTATGTCTTCAAAAAAAAAAAGAGTTATGGCAGGTTTTAACTCCAAAATATCTGCTCCTCCCAGACAGGCATGCAGAGGGCTGCCTGCACCACAGGGCGGGATTCACTGTGTCACACATGGAAGAGGCCGGCAAGGTCTCTTGTGAGCCGCTGCAATGGTAGGGCCATCTGTGCTTTGTCTCCTGCATCTTTCTCACAGAAGGTGAACGGTCATCTGTGTAGACACAAGGCCTGGGCAGTCAACCACATCCACTACTATATGCAAAATTCCTGAATGAACCAAGGGCAGAGTGCTGCTGTCTTGAGAAAAAAAGTTTTCCGTATGGCCCTGTACCCTGTCCCTTCAGTAGCATCCAAACTGCATCTCTTGATTGCACCTGCAGTATCGGCTAGGGCTCTTGTCGCCTTGTACTCAGAGGACTGGGCTCATTGATTGCTTTGGCTGCCACGATGTGGACTTCGCCTTTGTGCACGCTTCTCTCCCGGTCCCAGTACTTGCCTGGGGAACTCTCTGGCTCTTCCTCCTGGGATGGGGCTGAGGCTGGGCCCAGTCCGCCCTGTGGACACTGGGGACCAGGAGAGGCTGGTTGTTGTGGGCTGGGCTCTTCCTTGAGCTTTTGGGTGGCCCCTGCCCTGCACTCCCCATCTTCCTTCCTCCCCCTGTGCAATGACCCCCTCTGTGGCCCTCTTCCCTGCAGCAGACCCTGGGTTGTCTGCCTCCTGATGTATGCTCTGGCTTTGACTGCTACCAGCAACAAGAAGAGCCCTCCTCTGTTCTTTCTCTGCTTTTCTTGGCAAATCCGCCCACAGCTGCATCTGCAGGTGCGTTTCATTTTCAGCACTATAATATTTTTCTCCTTTTCCACCACAAGCTGTATTTTTATTTATTTATTTTTTGTTTGTAGACATGGGGGGGGGCCTTGCCTTGTGGCCCAGGCTGGTCTCAAACTCGTGGCCTCAAGTGATTCTCCAGCCTCGGTCTCCCAGTGTTGGGATTATGGCATGAGCCACTGCACCTGGCCACAAGCTGTATTTTATTAAGTTTGCTGTAAAACATATCAAACAAACCTCAGAACCTCCACCCTTCAGGATACTGGAGATTGTGAAGGCCCGATCCCTGAATGGAGGGGTCAAAGCCCTTTAGGGGAGTACAAAAGACAGGACTCTCAGAAAAGTTCCTGGGCTGTTTGTAGAAGTCGAAGTTCAAGTAACAACCTGAGTAACTCAAGGCTTCCTGGATCCCATCCTGCACTCAGTCTCCCTACAGAAGCCGCAGAACAGAAGGAAGGGCTGGCCCACCCTCCTTCTCAACAGCTGAGCGGTGAAAAGCCTCCTCTAAGGGAGGGTTACCCAGGCATGAGTGCTCCTTTTATTGTCTTCTTCTCTGTGAGGGGGAGAAAGAGCCAGGGCTCTCAGGGCAAGGAGGTGGACGGACTGGCAGTGAGGCGGCACATTTTACTTCCTTAAGTGTTTGTTCTGGTAGTTGAGAGAGGAAGACTGACAAAAGGAAACCGCAGGCATCGAACAAGTGAGACACCACTGTCGGGTGTGAAAAGCCAAGCGAAGGAACAGAGGCCAGGCAGGACGAAGGAGGTGCTCCATGGAACCGTGGCTAAGGCGAGTGTGCGAGCAGGAAGAAAGGAGTGTGGACAAAGGCAGAAAAACAGCTGTATCCTCTAAAAATGCTTTCAACAGTGTTTATTTAAAGCTTAAAATGTCATGGAGCTTTTAATTTAAAAGATACAGAACTGTAGGATTATAAATCTGTAGGGGACGGTGCAGACAGACACTTTTCCTCACCATTTAGATAAAATCATCCTAAAACCGTGGAATAAGAAAGGATCTAAACAAGTAATTAAACTCCTTAGATCAAATGATGACTACAGCCGTTGTTGATGGCATAATTAAAGGGACAGCGTTGTGAACGAAAAAATGCTGAAATAAGATAAAGGAGCATAAAACACTTGCATCAGGCCATCAGATGCATCTTCTTCCCTGCGTACTAACAAGCTTGCAGCGTTTAACATTGTTTCAGTGTCCTTTTTACCAGGAAAGGTCATGTTGTTTTTAACATGCTAGGGCCACATACACTACTACCTTCCTTAGGTGAATTAGAAAATATCCCTTGTGACTGTGACCACTCCCCTCCCCTCAGCTGGAATCTCTGTGGCATGTTGAGAGCAGCTTCTATAGTAGCTGCAAGGGCAGCATGGGGAGGGGGACAGCCTGGCAGGAAAGTGGAAGCTCTGAAGAAGCTACAGGGTGCCCCAGGGTGGGGCCCAAAGACTGATGGGTGTTTTCATCCTCAGAGGCAGCCTGAGTTCCCGGTGGCTCATGGAAGGCATTGCGGCTTAAATTAATTCAACTGTTACAGAAGCCCTGCGCCTGGAGGAAGCCTAGGCCCGTGGCCTGTAAGTTTCTGTCTAAGGTGGAGAGTAGGTAATTGCTGCAAATCAAGTAACATATTTTATAACTGAAAATGTATCTTAAATGCTCACTAAGTCCACCCCTGAGGCACAGTGGTCGATGTTTTACCCAACAAAGATATAAAAAGCAAGGGTTTCTCCCCAGCTGCTCTCTCAGGAAGCTCTACCTGCTCACCATGCAAATGGAGACCTATCTTCAATTTTATAACTGTGAGTTGCGTTATCTAAGGGCAAAACACCTTGAGCCAACTGTCATTAAGGCACATATACAGTGATACGGTTTGGCTGTGTCCCCACCTAAATCTCATCTTTGTTACGCGCATCCCTGTGAAGAGACCACCAAACAGGCTTTGTGTGAGCAATAAAGCTTTTTAATCACCTGGGTGCAAGCAGACTGAGTCCGAAAAAGGAGTCAGCAAAGGGAGATAAGAGTGGGGCAGTTTTATAGGATTTAGGTAGGTAGTGGAAAATTACAGTTAAAGGGGGTTTTTCTCTTGTGGGCAGGGGTCACAAGGTGCTCAGTGGGGAGCTCCTGAGACTCATTGTCCAGGAGAAGGAATGTCACAAGGTCAATTGATCAGTTAGGGTGGGGCAGGAACAAATCACAATGGTGGAGGGTCATCAGTTAAGGCAGGAACTGGCTATTTTCACTTTGTGGTTCTTCCGTTGCTTCAGGCCATCTGGATGTATACGTGCAGGTCACAGGGGATATGATGGCTTAGCTTGGGCTCAGAGGCCTGACAATCTCAAACCGTAATCCCCAAGTGTGGAGGGAGGGAGGGAGGTGATTGGATCAGTGGGTGGTTTCCCTTTGCTGTTCTCGTGATAGAGCTCACGAGATCTGAAGGTTTTATAAGTGTTTGCAAGTGCCTCCTTTGACCCTCTTTCTCCTGCTGCCTTGCCTTCTGCCATGACTGTAAGCTTCCCAAGGCCTCCCCAGCCATGTGGAACTGAGTCAATTAAACCTCTTTCCTCTATAGAATACCCAGTCTCAGGGAAGTTCTTTACAGCACTGTGAGAACGAACGAACATTAATGCATATGGGAAGGCCTGATTTTGCCCCTACCCCCATGTTCATACAAGACCTAGGGCTTGCATGAGACCTGCAGAAAACTCCCAGCTCAGCTGCACGCCCTGGGACAAGTTTCTTAGCCTGTCTGACATACGATGTTTACTGGAGAAATGTATTTAATAGCCGCTGACCTGCAAAGGGGCGGTGGCCTTAAAGCTGGGGGCGGGGCAGGGGTGGGGGGAGATGCTTTAGGCGTGGGAGGTGGCAGGCAGCCCAGGCAGTGAAGCCAGGCCCCGTAAAGCCCAGTGGCCTTTCGGGAAACCCCAGCTCTGCAGCTTTCTAGCCGGAAACTCTGGAAGCTAGCAGCCTTGGGTAAAGCACCTATAAAATGAGGATCCTAGTCATACTGCATGTCTTATAAGCCTGCTGTGCCTTGGCTTGCACACCTCTAAAATGGGATCCTAATGACGTACTCATGCCACACACCTTCCAGGCGGTTGCGTCCATGGAGTGAAATAATCTGTGTTGTGCTCTGAGTGCTTGGCCCAGAATTACCTCTGAGCATCAACATATGGAATTATTAGGGAATGCTTTTGTTAACTGTGAGTTACGGGGAATTGACAAGATCTGCTGTCTCCCTTAACAGCAACGCTCCAATAACAGCAAACAGCTGTTGAACTTGAGAAACTAAAGTGCCTCCTACCAAATATTTTGCTTAAAAAACAAACAAAACAACTATCAATTATTTGGAATTCACCAATACATCACACCTGCTAGGCACATTAAACCAGCTTCACAAACACTTCTTAATTGCCGGGGCTGCAGAGGAACACAGCCTCTGCTCCCAATTCCATAACCCCAAAGCTTCTGAAAACGCTGCAAAATCTGTACTGGGCCGGCATGAGGTGGCTTTAATGGTCCACATTTATCATACTTAGTGCAACTCTTCAAGCACTTCCCTAAGGAAATACTAATGGATTTGATTACGGGTGCTGCCTGGGAACCCCCGAGAACGTTATGTGTCGTGGAACATATAAATTCTAATACCTTTTAAAAATAACCTATATTTAAATACATCTGGCTCCACAGGTTTTGGGTAAGGGATTATGAACCCAAGTTTGTGACTGCTTACTTATGAAGTCACACTTTGTGCATCTTGCACAACTGAATCTACTTAATGCTTTTTTTCCCCAAAACTAATCTTGATATATCTTGAACATACTTTTTATTATTCCCAATTACAAAAAAGAGAAAAACCTAAAGCCAGTGATTTGTGTTAGATAGGCTAGGTCCTTAAAGACACAAAATAAACTATAGAAAGGCTGATCCTGAGTTAGAATCAAATCATCACAATCTCACAGTTATAAAGATGTTAGCTGATTATGTGAGTGCGCATTTTAAGAGTTCAACTTTTCTTAGACAAGGTCTCACCTGAGTGTAGTAGGGTGATCACATCCCACTGCAGCCCTGACCTCCCGGGCTCAAGTGATCCTCCCACCTCAGCCTCCCAAGTAGCTGGGGCTACAGGTGTGTGCCACCACACCAGGCTGATTTTTAATTTTTTTTGTACAGACAGGGTCTCCCTATGTTGCCCAGGCTATTTTTGAACTCCTGGCCTGGAGTGATCCTCCCACTTTGGACTCCCAGAGTGTTGGGATTACAGGCGTGAGCCACGGTGCCCAGCCAAGAGTACAGCTTTTCATTGATCATGTTACAAAAGAGGTTTGTTCAAAAAGATTAAAGCCCGTGTCCTAAGTAGATCCCTCAGATGCTGCTTTCCTAGCTTGCACTTCCTTCTGCTCAGCTGGGGCAGCAGTGGAGGGGCAGGACTGCCTACAGGTACAGGTCCAGCAGCCCCCATGCTGCTGCAAAGGAGGCTCCCAATGTTGACTTTGGCTGGGGCAATGGTACAGGGGCAGACTGCCTGTAGGTACAGGTCCACCAGCCCCATGCTACCAAAAAGGCTCCCGATGTTGACACTGGCCAGGCCCTTGCAAACAGGCCAGGCCCAAAAGGTTCACCATTTATACTAGCTGCTTTAATGAGGGCGATGGTCTTATGTGATGGTCACCACACTGCAGTGTAGAATGAGAGCTGAGTAGATGCAAGTGAGCTCAAAGATGGAGGCCATGGTGCAGGAGAGTGTGGGGCTGGCACCACCGGGCAGGGTGCTAGTCACCCAATGAGTGACAGCTTCACAACAAGGCCTTAGCTTCCTCGGAAGGGCTAAGCACCTTAGTGGAAGCTGAGGAAAGCGGGTCAGCGGTGTTTCTGAATGTGTATAAAACAACATTTTAAAGTGAAGTTGCTTTAATTAAAAAACCCAGCATCCAGTACATTTTGATAGAAGTGGTGGTGTCATTTTTCTAAACCATTTTGACAGTTCATAGTATGTAATCAGTAATTGTTGAATTTATTTAAAATGTAAACCCACGAGTTTTGTTAATCTAAGATATTCTACTGCTTGTTTCCTAAACACCTTGATTCTCAAAATGAGGTCCCTAGACCAGCAGCATCAGTATGAAGTGAGATGCTGTTCAACTACATATTCTTGGACTCTGTCTCATTTTCTGTTGCTTATTAACAGAATGCCTAAAACGTGGTAATTTATGAAGACATTTATTTCTTACAGTTATGGAGACTGAGAAGTCCAACCTCGAGAGGACACATTTTGGGAGGGCCTTCTTGCTGGTGGCGACTCCATAGAGTCCCAAGGCAGCACAGGGCATCACAACTTGAGGGAGCTGAGTGTGCCAGCTCAGGTCTTTCTCTCTGTCTCTTTTCTTTCTTTTCTTTTTGAGACGGAGTCTCGCACAGTCGCCAGGGTTGGAGTGCAAAGGCATGATCTCGGTTCACTGAAACCTCTGCCTCCCAGGTTCATGCGATTCTTCTGCCTCAGCTTCCCGAGTAGCTGGGATCACAAATGCACACCACAATGCCCAGCTAATTTTTTGTAGAGGTGGGGTTTAGTAGAGATGGGGTTTCACTATGTTGGCCAGGCTGATCCCAAACTCCTGACCTCAGGATCCACTTGCCTCAGCCTCCCAAAGTGCTGGGATTACAAGTGTGAGCCACAGTGCCCAGCCTCTTTCTCTTCTTACAAAGCTACCAGTCCCACTCCTTTGATAACCCATTCATCCAATAACTCATTAATCTATTAATCCATGAATGAAAGGGTCCACATGAGGGCAGAGCCTTCGTGACCCAACACCTGTTAGAGGCCCCACACCTCTCAATACTGCCACACTGGGGATTAAGTTTCAACATGAGTTTCAGAGAGAACAAACATTCCAACCACACAGCAGGCCCTACCCCAGAGCTACAGAATCAGAAACGGGGGTGGGGCCCAGCAATGTGTGTTTTTCAGAGCCCCCTCAGTGATTTGAACGTGTGCTCAAGTGGAGGGCCACTGACCTGGCATTATGTTTTCATGGAAGACTTCTGCTCTATAAAGTTGTGATTTTAAAAATATATCAATCTTAACTAAGAAGTGTTTGATTGTACATATACAAATGTACAAATTAGTACAAATTAAAGAATAAACAATCTATGATGACATTCATCCCAGTACGTACTTTCCTTTATATTGTACCCCATTATGATTTAGTTACATTTCTTTTCCTATTTCCCTCTGCCACCCCCAAATCAGACTTATGTTAATGTGTTTGTAATGAAAGCAAGATTTAAAAATAAGGACCCTTAAATATGCCCCATTCTTTCTCAAGTTAACTGCAGCAAACGATTCCAATAAATTGGAGTTCTCAGTTAATCATAGTTAATTAGGTCTGCATCAAATGAGATGTAAAATTCAGTGAAAGTTATGCACAGCATTCTCAGACATGGCCAGCGTAAAGCACTTACAAAGACATGCCCTAATAAGCTAGCTCTTTTAAAGAAACATGCATCTTGGAATAAAAACATTGACAACTTAATGGAACATACTATATGCAAGGATTACTTAATTGGCTCAACTCTCTTAAATGGAAATCAAGAAAAAAACATTTTCTATCTAGGCTGGAATCATTACATATGAAATCACAGTTGTCCTTGGTGACCTTCTTTTGAGAGTAACTGCTGAAACTTGTACACCACTATATATATATGTTCTAACAGAAGATCCAGATCCTCCTTTTCTTCTACTGAAAGCATTTCCAGCTTTATGAAAGATATTGGAAAATAAGGGTCCATTTCCAAAAACCAACTTTCAGTCAGTAGCACAGCAATCCTAAAAATTGAGCTTTGAACTACCTAAGCTTGGAAACCCAGCCCTTCACAGGAGAAGGGTTTCAGCTTTCTGAAATGGCCACTTCTGATATCTGGGGTTGCCTTGGGCTTTTTTTGACCTTCTTACACAGCCAAGCTTACTTAATAATCCCCAGAACCCAAACCACAAAAACTGTTCTGAAAGGTCGCTGTGGGCAACAGCTGTTTCACATTGCTCTCTATGCTCCTGGCACACAGCACAGAGCCCAGATCCTGTCGGCAGTGCTATTTCACTTCACTCCCAGAGTCACGTCCACGCACATGGCTGCAAGGGGGAGCTGGCCTGAGCCTGCAGTGAGGAGTGAGGCCAAACCACACCACCTCTTTGCATGGACTGGAAGAGTCTATCTGCTCAAAGCATCCTAGTGTTATAGGAAGGCATTATTACATTTGTGGGAAGACAAGAGAAGCCCACGAAAAGACCAGATTCTGGTAAATGAGGAGGCACTGAGTTATAAAGTTAACTGTACATGTGTGAAGGTAAATGAAAATCTCTTCAAATGAGAACGAGCAGAGGCTGTTCATTCAGAGATTGTATAGCAAGAGAGTTGGACACCAGCACTCGCCTTTGGCAGAAGCTCAAATGCAGGTGGGGGAGCGGGAAAGCTTTACAGTGGGAAAAGGGAGGCTTCAGGTGGGCCCTGACTGGAGGCTGTTGTCGTGGAGGCTGGGGGTGGCTCACTAGAAGTTAGGCATCCCATGGGATTGGCTTGGGAAACATTTTGGCTCTCTGGCTGGTGGTGGAAACTCTGCAGGCATGCCTGATACAATCAAGTCCCTTAAAGGAGATAGTCATGAGCTGGCCAAGGACCCCGGGCCGCCAGCTAGACTCATGGGATGAGTGTGGCTGCCCTCCTACCATGGCCTGCCTCCTGGTTTCTTCTCAGCCACCTTGGCCATCCATTACCAAACCCTTAGCATGTTCCCAGGTGGATGGTGGGCTAGGCACTTCTCTCGGGGCTCCCTGCCCTGCTCAGCCTCATTCATTCCACATTCCACAAGCACTCCTGCATCCCCTACCACATGCCCTTGCCCAGCCTTTGGTAACGACCAATCAGAATGAACTAATCTCCATGCCACCTCTACACCAAAAAAGACCCTGCATCAGGTCACTGTTTATGAGAAGAAACTGCAATGGTCAGTAATAGAGTTTGTATATTTATTCCCTCCCAAATCTCATGCTGAATTGTAACCCCCAATATTGGAGGCAGGGCTTGATGGGAGGTCAACTGATCATGGGGGCAGATCCTTCGCTTGGGCCATCCCCGCCTTGTTGATGAGTGAGCTCTTGCTCTGAGTTCACATGAGAGCTAGTGGTTTAAAAGTGTGTGGTAACTCCCCCCCAACTCTCTCTCTCTCGCTCATGCTTTTGTCATGTTATATGCCTGCTCCTGCTTAGCCTTCCACCATGATTGTAAGTCTCCTGAGGACACTCCCAAAGCAGCTGCCACTGTGCTTCCTGTATAACTTGCAGAAATGTAAGCCAATTAAACCGCTGTTCTTATAAATTATCTAGACTCAGACATTTCTTTAAAGCAATGCAAGCACGGTCTAATACAGAAAACTGGTACCAGAAGTGGTGTGTTGCTACAAGGATACCTGAAAATACGGAAGTGACTTTGGAACTGGGTAACAGGCAGAGGTTGAAAGAGTTTGGAGGGCTCGGAAGACAACAGGAAGATGAGAGATAATCTGCAGCTTCCTACAGAACCGTTAAATGGTTGTGATCAAAATGCTGATAGTGATATGGATGGTGAAGTCCAGGCCGACAAGGTCTCACATGGAAATGAGAAACTGAAAACTGGAGGAAAGGTCACGCATGTTATTTCTTAGCAAAGAACTTGGCTGCATTCTGTTCATGCCCTAGGGTTCTGTGGAAGTTTGAACTTCAGGGTAATCATTTAGGTTATCCAGCAGAAGAAATTTCTAAGCAGCAAAGCTATATGTAACCCGGCTTCTTCTAACAGCCTATGCTCAGATGCAGAGGCAAAGAAATGACAAAGTTGGAAGTTATATTTAAAGGGAAGGTAGAGCAAAAAAGTTTAGGAAATATGCTGCCTGGCCATGTGGCAGAGAAAGAAAAAGCTTTTTCAGGAGAGGAATTCAAGCAGGCTGTGGAGCAACCACTTGCCAGAGAAATTTGCATTATTTAAAAAGGAGGGAAGTGCTGACACAAAAACAGTGGGGAAAAGGTTTCACAGGTATTTCAGAAGTCTCCAAGGCAGCCTCTCCCATCACAGGCCCAGGGGACTAGAAGAGAAGAGTGGTTTTCTGAGCCAGATCCAGGGCCCAGCTGCCTCAGAACACTGCTCCCCTCATCCCCACTGCTCCTGCTTCAGCCAGGGCTCAAAGGGAGCTCATCCTGGTGTTCTATAGTGCACAAGCCACATGCCTCAGTGGCTTACTTTCTGTACAGCCTGCAGAATTGACAGCCATTTAATCCCATTTTCTTACAAATTACCCAGACTCAGGCATTTTGTTATAGCAATACAATATGTCCTAACACAATCAGGAAACTTTAACACAGTCTGGATAACTGTCACACCTATGTGGGCTTGGATGCTGACATATTTGGGTTTTACCCTTTGCTCTATTCTCAAGGCCTGCCATTACCAGATCTAATTCATGTATATATTTTCTTATCCCAATGTGTAGCAGAAAGACACTGTGATTTGCAGGAAACACTCCAAAACTATAGAACAGTGGGGCTGAGGGTGAGCAAAAATCAGAGGTAAGTATGTCACAGGAAAAGGAAATCAAAATTAGTGCTGTCAAAGTCCAAAAACACAAAATATATTCCTCTCTTTTAGGTTTTCTGCAATCTCCATCCAACTTGCCTTCCATGAATAAATATCTGTTTAGAACTTAGGAGAAAACCCAAACCTACCTGGTTCAAAATTTAACGGTATGGTTTGCTTGTTTTGGTTGATAAGTGATGTACTGCACCCCTATGACTGGCTCACTGTTCTTTGCTGCTATATGTGCTATTTCATTTACACTGTGGAAACTGAAGAACAAAACTGGAATGCTATGAACTAGAATCCAAACGAACCTAAAACTGACTTTCCCCTTAAATTAAAATTCAGTCCAGGTTTCCAATGACTGAGCACAGAGCCCCTTCTGAGACAAATATTTCTAAGTTGGGAACATCCTGTGTTGCACAAGTAAACATAACATGTAATATTGATTCAAATCACAGATGAAAAATCTTGAGAAGCCAGATAGCCTGGGTATGCAAAAATGGCACATGCTCAGAATACAATCAGTTTAATTCAACAAATGTTGACTGGGTACCTACTTTGTGCTAGGCACCAAGAAAATGTGACAACTGACCTTGAAACAGTCCTTACAAGGTTAAATAAATCAGTAATCAGAAATGATAAGTTCATTAATATATTTTTGAAACAAATAGCAGCAAAGAGAAACCTTACAAAAACAGTGATTAAGAATACATCACTATGTCAATCAGAATGTTTTTCTCACCTGAAGACCCATCCATATGTCACCTTCAGCTAACTAACCTCAATGACCTATTATCTAAGAAATGTCCTCTCAGACCCGAAAACAGAAGTCGGGTAGAAGCTATGTTACAAGCCAAGCACAAATTCCTAGCAGTATGAGGAGGGAGAAACTCGGTGATGAGAACATCAAATGACGAGAAGTGCAATGATCTGTTCTTCAACAAATGTTGCAAGTTGTTAACACGCTGTGAGCACTACCGCGCTTTTCCCTACAACCGCTAACACACTTTGTGCTTTAAATATACAGGATAGAAACTTCCATAGCACTGTGCTGTCACTGTCTCACCTTTACAAACGAGCCTGCATGTAAATGCTACTGCTTTCTCGTGTTTAGGAATTTAAAGGACTGAAATGAATAAGCATAAAATTAAAAGTCTCAGTAATATTGCCTCAAATGAGAAGCTTGCTCTAGTGGGCTTACAAAAAAGTATTTAACTATTTGATATATCGCTTCCTGTGGCTGTAAGCTATCATTTTTGAACTATAGAGAAAAAATAATAAATATGATTGCTTAAAATAGAGATCTGTAAAGATAATTGAGTGATCATCTGCAAAGTAAAACTCTTGATTAGCATGTGGCATAATTCACAGGCATTAGCAATTCTATTTAATAGATATGGGAATTGGTCTAAGAATTTTTTTCTGACCCATATTGAAATTAAAAAATCACTTAAAAATTGACCTGGTTCAAAAGGTATTACTAGACCATACCTATCTGTATGAAAACGTATCTGTATTGGGGAAAAATACTGATCCCTAGGATCATAAACTTCTATAAGAAAACAGGAGAAAAATCCTTGGAAGCTTGGATTATGTGAAGGTTTTATACATGGAACACAAAAAGCAAGGGCCATGCGAGAACATATGGAAAAAAGGGCCTTCTTCAAAATTAAAAGGCACACACACATAAGAAAGCAAAAGGCAAGCTACAGATTTGAGGGAAAATATTTACAATACAAACACACATGCACAGAGACACCCAAAGGACTTGTACCCAGAATACGTAAGGAACTGAACTTTAGAACTCAGTGATGACACAATCTGCAGTAGAGAGAATAATGGTCCCCCAAAGATGTCCAAGTCTTAATTCCTAGAATCTGTGAATGTTAAATTCCATGGCAACAGGGAATTTGCAAAAGTAAGAATCTTGTGGGGAGGTGACTCTGAATTATCCAGGTGGACTCAATATAATCACAAGGTCCTTATAAGAGGCGGCCAGGAGGGAGAGAGTCAGAGAAGGTGTGAAGAGGAGCGGTGGTCAGAGCCTAGGAAGGGCGACCACTCTAGGAGCTGGAGAGGCAAGGAAACAGTCAATCCCCCACAGCCTCCAGAGAGGAACACCGCCCTGCCAATACCTTCATTTTACCAACTGAGACCAATTCTGGCGTCCAGAACTGTAAGACAATACATTTGTGTTATTTTAAGCCACTGTTTGCGACAATTGATTACAGCAGTAATAAAAGGCTAACATAGCAACTCTTTGGGCAGTTTCTTTAAAAGTTAACTATAAATTTACCATACAATCCTCAGGAAGGAATCAGTCCAGTCCTACATGTTTACCCAAGAAAGGAAAGCCTATGTTTACACGAAGACTTACACACAGCTATTTATGGCAATTTCATTTGTAATAGCTAAAAACTGGGAAGAAGCCAAGACTGTCAATAGGTCAATAGATACTCAACCTGTGGTGCAGCCACACAATGGAATAAAAGGCATAAAAACGATTGGTACACACAATGACATAAATGAGTTCACAAAATTATGCTCAGTGAAAGAAGCCAGATTTAAAAAAGAACACATACTGTATAGTTCTATATAAAATTCTAGGAAATCTGTAATTGTAGAAGCAGACCAGTGGTTCCCTTGGCAGGGGGTCAGAGAGAGGCAGGGGTTGCAGTGGGCTCAAGAAACTTCTGGGGATTGTGGGAAGATCTGTCATCTGGGTGTGGGAATTGTGTCATAGGTAACTGCACGCCAAAACTGGTCACACGATACACTTTATGTGCAGTTTATTGTACTCCAATTAAAACTGCATAAAATTATTTTAAAAAGAAAACCTTATTAGGCTGGGAAAAAATGAACAGTTACAATGTTAATAGAAGTAGCCCTGAATGACAAAAAAATACCATCCACCATCACAACACTAGTAAATGACCCCTGGAGTCCAATGTGAGGAAGTCTTCCTGGGACTTAACTTCCCTTCATAAAACGTGCTTTCTTTATTGATGGAATCCCTGAAGGGGACCCTCCATTAAGCCTTCTTAGGGAGGAGGGGATGCCCATGTTTTGGGGCTCTTGTCCCCAGTGCCATCCTTTCTGCGGCACAGGTGAGCACACAAAGTATGGCGTCATTCCTTCCATGGAGCTTCAGCATGCCCTCCCTCCACGCCCACACACTGCAGGCTAAAAGCAGGCCCCACTACTGTTTTAATTTTAATTATGGTGGAGGTGGGATTGAAGGGATAATTTAAGAGCAAGGTACCCTAGTTGACAGAGGGTGACAGCCTGTCCCAAACACAGAGAACAAGGAGGCTCCCAGAGAGAAAAGACCCAAAGGTAGGTGGCCAACGGGCATAGGCATATCGGGAGGGGCCTGGGGTCAGTGTGAAGGCTTTCTAACTAGCATGCAGTGTGCCAGGGAACCCCCTGCAACCATAAGGAGGGTGGGTCTCTAGCTTGGGAGAATAACTGTTGATTTGGATTTATAAATTCAGGAGAGCGACCATATCTTTAAGTTGAGCTATTCAACAGAGAGAGTCTTAAATCCTGTAGATATTGGTGTTAAAGAATATGTTAGCTGGGGGCTGTGGCTCATGCCTATAATTTCGGGCACTTGGGAAACTGTGGCAAGGAGGATCGCTCGAGACAAGGAGTTCGAGACCAGCCAGGACAATATAGCGAGACCCTGTCCCTACAAAAAAAAATTTAAAAATTAGCTGGGTGTGGTAGCATGCGCCTCTGGTCCCAGCTACTCGGGGAGCTGAGGTGAGAGAACGGTTGAGCCCAGGAGTTTGAGGCTACAGTCAGCTATGGTTGTACCACTGCATTGTACTCTAGCCTGTGCAACAGAGTAAGACCCTCTCTCAAAAAAAAAAAAAAGTGTGTGTGTGTATGTATGTGTGTGTGTGTGTTTACATTCATTTGCACAAAAGCCTGATAACCATAAAGAAGAGGAAAAAGCCCAGGATACTGAATAATACTGCTATGTATATGCATATTGTTCTCTCTCTCATTTAAAAGCACATATTTGGCAGTACATGACATGTGCAAAAAGAACTTTTAATTTTTCTGGTCACAGAGATGAATTGGCTCTCCTTTCCTGTGTACCTCCTTTCCTTCTCGCTTTTCCTACATGGATTTTTTTCAAAGCAGAATCTCAGACCGTGCAGATGCTAATCAAAGAATGCTTTCCTGTTTCCTTTAAGGCGGCAGCAGGTATGTGATGAAATAACAGATTGATACGCTTTGTAACCTCCCCCTGCCCCTGTTTTGAATCTGGGCTCCACCAGCAAGAAGTCACCCTGTTGAAGCTTTTTTCCAGGGCAAACAGCTGTCCCGGGCAATCGCTCTGAGTATTAGGGATGACTTATAAAGACTGTGTGGACACAGCTGGTTCAGATTCAGATTCTCATCACGCAATTATATGCGACTTTCTCTGAACAGACCTCCCCAGGTCAAACTCACTTGAGATTATTACTGGAGTTACGTTATGAGTTTGTATATATTTTCCTTCTCAACATACTTTCAGTATTTGAATAAAGATTAATGAATCAAAGTTCTAACTTGAAGTATTTATACCAAAAATTGTTACAAAGTTTTACTTTATTTTTTGTTCTGGAAACTATCAAGCCAGATTTGGAAACACGTAAAAATGGAACATTTTTTATCCAGGGTTTTCTGGGGTCTCATTATCCAATAACCAATTAAAAAACGTCTCTGGTGATCTTTCTAAATTATGCTTAGTTACCTTAAAATGAGATAAAGGACAAGGATGCTATAACACTTATTTTTTATACTTTAAGGCAATGGCTCACAACTGGGCTTTGCTTTTGCCCATTGGGAGATATTAAACACAGTATAAACGTATGTTTTGTTTGTAAATCAAATTTTGCACGAAGTGAAATTGTAAGTGTTGATGGGCAAACAAGGTATAAACATGTAATCTGTATGACAACAGCAACAGAAATAAGAGAGTCGGAAATGGAACTATATAGGAGCAAAGGTTTGTGAACTACTTAAAATAAGTTGTTAAGATGTTTATCATAGTCCACAGAGCAATCACTAAGAAATACAGTAAAATAAAGGACAGAATAATTAAAATGGCACACTAGAAAATAAAGTTTAAAAAGGCAGTAATAAAGAAATAAGGTAACAAGAAAACTTAACATAGAAAACAACAGCATGCTGCACATAAATTCTGTCTTACCAATAATCGCATTATATGTAAATAGATTAAAAATGCCAATTAAAAGGTAGAGATTGGAAGAATGGATTTAAAAAAGACATGATCTAACTATATGATACCTACAATAGAGATACAATTTAGACCAAATGGTACAAAAGGATTGAAAATAAAATGATGGAAATGATACTCCTTGCAAACAACAGCCCAAAGAGAGCTGAAGTAGCTATAGTAATATCAGACAAAGTAGACTTAGGAGAAACCATTTCACTAAAAAAACCAAACAATTTTAATAGAAACATTTTATAGTGATAAAGGTTACCCCATCAAGAAGATGCAACAATTATAAACATATATGAACTTAACCACAGAGCCCCAAAACACAAGCAGCAAAAACTGTCAAAACTGAAAGGGGATATAGCTGATTCCAACAATAGTAGCTGGAAACTTCAATGCCACACTTGACAATGGACAGAACAATTAGAAGATTAACAAATACAAGACTTGATTTAATCCACTTACACACTGTAAACCATTAAAATTTGACAGACATTTATACAAAACTGACCCAATAACAGAATATACATTATTCTTAAGTGCACGTGGAAAATTATCTAGAATAGCCATATGCTGGGCCATAAGTCTCAATAAGTTTACAAAGAAGTGAAATCATATATTTTCCCAATCAACAATGAAATTAGAAATGAGTAACTGAAGAAAACATGGGAAATTCACAAATAATGTGGAAATTAAACAACATACTCCTAAAAATTTGTGGGTCAAAGATGAAATTATGAGAGAAATTAAATGATACTTTGAGAATAAAAATGGAAACACAACATACCAAAACTTATGGGATGCAGCAAAAGCAGTGCATGGAGGGAAATTATGGCTACAAATGCCTGCACTAAGAAAGTATGCTCAAAGAGGTGAAACAGTGCTAGCTTTGAAGATGAGTCAAGACATGTGGGTGGCCTCTAATAGTTGGAAAAGGCAAGAAAAGATTCTCCATTAGAGCCTCCAGAAACAAACACAGCCCTGCCAACACCCAGTTTTACCAAGAGATTGGTAAAATCAGGCCTCAGTTTGTGGTAATTTGTTAGAGCAGCAATAGAAATAGAAGGCGTTTAAGAAACTTTGGCTATCTTGCGGCCGGGCACGGTGGCTCACACCTGTAATCCCAGCACTTTGGGAGGCTGAGGTGGGTGGATCACGAGGTCAGGAGATGAAGACCACCCTGGCTAACACGGTGAAACCCTGTCTCTACTAAAAAATACAAAAAAATTATCCGGGCGTGGTGGCAGGCGCCTGTAGTCCCAGCTACTCGGGAGGCTAAGGCAGGAGAACAGCGTGAACCCAGGAGGCAGAGCTTGCAGTGAGCGGAGATCACGCCACTGCACTCCAGCCTGGGCGACAGAGCCAGACTCCGTCTCAAAAAAAAAAAAAAAAAAAAAGAAACTTTGGCTATCTTTTTGTTTTTCCCTAATCGGGGTACTGTACAATGACTTTCAAACATATTTAAAAAAATAGAAATAAAAATAAACTTTTAAACGTTTCATTCACAACCTAAAGTCAATGAGGGCCTATAGGCAGAGTTTACAGAACTATGTGTGACAATTTCTCTGAGGCAGCTCACCAGTTTACTAAAAAACAGCACACTATAGTCCTCACAAAATGAAAACAAACCGCAGCATGCTACGCCTTCGTTATTGCTACAGAATAACACATATGTATAAATACTATTAATCATTTTTTTTCCATTTCCTATTGATGCACCATGATGCTTCCATTTAGCTAATGGCAATAATCTAAATTTTTTTTATTTTAAGAGTTAAATATACAAACAGAGAGCTCTAGATGAATGTCACTTTGCCTAAATCCTTCCCAGAGCTAGTTTCCCAGTGTCTGAGGCATTACACATTAATGCCGAACCCACATATCCCTAGGCCTTTTGAATTAATGAAAACCAGCAACTGTCCTCCACAACATGCACAAAGGCTTTAAAGATCATCTTTCCTACCAAAACTCAAATCACTTCTATTCTTTTTCAGTGAAGGTGAGAGGCCCTTCACTACTCTTCCGTTTCTATCTGTATCAGTCGTTTTCACGCTGCTGATAAAGACATACCTGAGAATAAGTAATTTATAAAGAAAAAGAGGTTTAATGGACTCACAGTTCCACATGGCTGGGGAGGCCTCACAATCATGGCAGAAGATGAAAGGCACATCTCACTTGGCAGCAGACATGAGAGCAAGCTTGTGCAGGAAAACTCCTTTTTATAAAACTACCAGATCTCATGAGACTTACTCACTATCACGAGAACAGCACGGGAAAGACCTGCCCCCATGATTCAATTACCTCCCACTGGGTCCCTCCCACAATACACGGGAATTGTGGGAGCTACAATTCAAGACGAGATTTGGGTGGGGACACAGCCAAACCCTATCACTATCCTTACTCTTAGCATTCCCTATCAATGGCCTGTTAGGAATTACCACCAGGGATATATGCATATATATGAAGACAATGCCAAAATTACATTTTTAAAAAATTTCGGGCAATGTAAATCATCATGAAATATAAGAAAAACATTAAGAATATAAACAGTGATACACAGTACAAAGTGCTTCTCTCCTAAAGACACATGGGTGACCACATCACAGGAATATTTCTTTAGCTGTTATGCTTTTGGTTCACTTATTTTTGTGTGCTGGTGGGGTGGAGGAATGTCAGAAAATTCAGCTGTAAAAACATGATAGGAGCTGAGATTGGAGAAACTTCTCTGGTGATCCTCTAGCTGAACAGTCCTGGGCCATTTGCTGCCCACCTTCCTGGAAAGGTCTGCCCAGAAATTCAGGAAAACACTGGTCCAGATGGCTTGATCCTTCACACAATCAAAAATCTTAAATTCTTGGGACTACAAATTTGCTAGGGCCGCCATGACAAAATAACACAAAATGGGTGGCTTAAATAGAAATTAATTTTCTTGCAATTCTGGAGGCTGGAAGTCTACGATCAGAGTCGGGCAGCAGGGTTGGTCTCTTCTGAGGCCTCTGTCCTTGGCTGGTAGATGCCGTCCTCTCCCTGTGTCCTCACGTGGTTGTCCGTGGTGTGTCTGTGTCCTAATCACCTCTTATAAGGACACCACTTCCATTGGATTAGGACGTCGTTTAGCCCTTTAAAGACCTATCTCCAAATACAGTCACATTCTGAGGTCCTGGGGTTTGGCCTCCACCACACAAGTTTGAGGGGGACACGACAGCCCATAACACTGGGTTATTCATCTGCTTAGTTTTTTTTATTTTTTTTTTATATAAAAGGCAAGAGCAGTTTGTTAATGGAAGGTGTTATCTTAACATGGGGAAAGGATAAAGAAAATCACTCAGAAATAAGGACTAAGATCCTTTTTTAAAGAATACATATTTGTATATGTGTAAATTGGTTCAACTATCTCAGATTTTATGTATCTAATTCTACCTAGGATCTCTCAAAAGAGCCAAAAAGCATAGGGTATGGTTCCTGCTATGCAGAGTGTACCTCTGGTACCCAAAGTAGCAAAGTGGGAATTATATTGACAAAAGGAGGCATAGCTTGGTAACTGCAGGCACAGGTCAATTTACCAAGCCTTCCACACATGGGGGCACTGAAGGATGAGGACTCAGAAATGCTCACTCCCATTCTCAAAGAGCAACTGACCTTTATTCCACAACTCCAATTACCAGGGAAGGACAGCTGGTAAGAGACCACCTTTTCTTTGAACAACTAGGGGCTTGGCAGACAAATAATTAAGGCTAGCACAATGTTCTATGTCAGTAATGTGGCCCTATGAGGTGTTACTGTCAAACTACATGAAAGATATACAGAATTCAATCAGATATCCTTTTAATAGCTGTACCTACGACTTGTACTGACCTGAGAGAGTATAATGCAAGAGTGGAGAATTCTTCTCAAGTTCAAAGATTATTGGAGTTAGGTGGAAAGATATTTACTTATTTTAAGAAATGAAAACTCTAATCACCTGCATGGGAATGTAAAGTACCTGGGAAGGAACTGTTTTCCTTAATGAACAGATAAGATATCTCTCAACTCCCAAATCATTTAGAGGGATGTTTAAAAGCAGCAAGACCACTGAATACATTGTCTGTGTTACTTATTATTTTATTACTTGTACTCTTTAATTGAATTTGGCCTATGAGAACAAAAATGCTAATAAATAATCATTTAAATGCATACCTGAATTATTTACATATGCAATTCAAGACATGATCAGAATGATGTTGAAATATTAAGAATTTTAGGTTCATCATTTTTATAAACTTATTATGCTTAAGATGATTATTGACTATTTAAAATAGTTTCCTTCTTTAATTCAGACAACTGAAGGACTCAACAAAGAAATAAAATAGAGTTTTGTAAGTGTGACTTAACAGTATAAAGGTGAAGTTTACGAAGAAATTGTAAAGGTTGAGACTCAAACACTGTTATGGCCTCTGAACAGTGACTGTTAACATTTACCAGATTTTTTGTTTTTGGTAACAGAGTCTCACTCTGTCACCCAGACTGGAGTGCAGTGGCGTGATCTTGGCTCACTGCAACCTCCACCTTCTGGGTTCAAGCGATTCTCATGCCTCAGCCTCCCGAGTAGCTGGGATTACAGGTGGGCACCACCACACCCAGCTAATTTTTGTATTTTTTGTAGAGACAGGGTTTCGCCATGTTGCCCAGGCTGGTCTTGAACTCCTGGGCTCGAGTGATCCACCTGCCTCAGCCTCCCAAAGTGCTGGGATTACAGGTGTGAGCCACCACGCCCAGCCAACATTTACTAGATTTATAAGCAGAATAAGCAGAAAGTAAAAGCTTAGGGAAAAGAAAGTGTTTGAATCTAACTTTAATAGTTTATAAATGTTTAGAATTAAAGGGTAGTGGTGAACTCAGGACACAAGAAGTCCTACAGCAATACTAAGCACCCACAGTACACCATGCCTGCGTGTGTAAGCTCATCAGAAAGCAGAGAATGAAAAAGGGCTGGAGACCCAATGGCATAGGCGGCAGAGTTGCTGCCCTAGAGAATTACACTCCTGGCATTCCAAGCTGGTACCCAAACAGTTTCCCATAAGAAATAAGAGGTGGTCAGGGACATTTGGAATCAAGCCAGCTCTTCAGGTGCATAAGGGTTGTGTGAACATGGGAGTGGGTATCTAACCTCTAGTTTTAATGTTTCTATCTGGGGAAATGTGTTCTAACTATCCAAGTACTGCACAACAAATTTATCTTACGTTCTGTGTTTACATTCTAGTGTAGATACTAATGAATGATTTTGCAGACAAAAATCAGGCAGCCATCAGATGAAACAGCGGGGGCCCAAGATGCTTAACCCATAAATAAGCAAGAATTCGTATTTTTTATATGAGATTATAAATCTCTAGCCAAATCCCCCTCAATGTCTCTTTTCTGTTATTAGTTACTATGAATAAAGTACAATTGCACTTAAATGCAGCTGGTTTGTGAGCTCCTGCAGGTGAAATTACAAGTTAAAACATAGTCCTCATGGGGGAGGAAAGGACCGAAAGTACCCTTAGCCTTCAGGCAACCATTGCTTAGAACGTAATTAGAGAATGCAAGTATATGGGAAAGAGGTGCTAGGATATAATTAGTTATACCACAACATTTCATTAACAACATTTAATAACATTTAAAGATCATAGGGCACATACAAAATAATATGCCTTCTTCCTTTCCATTTCGTATTCTCAAACTGGCTGCACTATATAGAAAATGAGGTGTGGAGAGAAGGGGATCTAATATATTGGCTCCATCTAGTCCCTGCTCTGTCATGTAACATGTACCCATCCATTCAAGGAGATAAAAATTACCTGAAGCTTCTCTGTCAATACATATGCCATATTGGGCCCGTGTTCTGAATGTTGAGACTCCAGCAGTCAACACAACAGGCCTAGAGCCTGACCTCCATAGAGGACACGTTGTAGAACCCAAGGTTGCTCAGCATTTTGCTGCCAGCCCCAACAGTATGAGGCACAGCTCTTCTCTGCCTTTGTGCCGTGAGCATTCTCATACCTGAGGGGATATTCCCTGAAGGCGAGAGGAATGGGATGCAACAACAGTGACTAGTGACCATCGCCTCTCAGGGAAATGCCATTTAGTAATTTATCATTTTATTGTATAACTCTCTGAACTTTTATCTTAGAATATGATTTCATTCCTTATTCAAAAACACTGACCTTTTAAAGATCTCACATCTGGGCAAGAGAACTTTAATGAAGGCAAAGGAAGGAGCCATCCTAACCTTCCTTACTACTAGAAATGTCATACTCAGACAGCACACAGCATGCAGGGCACCGTCCCGCTCTAACAAAAATCGAAAGGGAAAGGAGAATGGCTGGGTATAAAACTACATACTAGAATATGTGACATGGAGCACCACCCCACAAATGGTTATTTTCCATGTTAATCCCCGGCATGGTGAGTGGAGTCCAAAGGTTATTCCAGAGCACCTTCTTTTCACTCCCATCTCTGGAAAATCAACTGTGTTTGGAAATCATGGTGCATCCCATGGCTAAATAAGCTCCCTACCCCAGGAAGGGGGGCTGGGCCCTCTACTTCTCCCTGACCTTCACAACCCAGCTTGGATGAGAAAAGTAGAAGGGAGTAGAACAAAATGACTTCAAAGTTGTGAATTCTGCACCATTACGTGTCAGCAATGATTAAGCCTGAAGTGGCAGGCTTTGACGTGGGGTTGGGGGGATTTAGGTTTTGATGTAGGGTTAGGAGGAATTTGGAGGCTGACTGGAGAATGACCAAGGATACAGAGCTCCTCCCTTTGTATCAGAGTTGCACATACCACAAACACACACACACACACACGGAGGAGGAGGACAAAACATGGTGGGCATGGTGGACCAAATAAGCTAAATTTCCAGACCCTTCCTAGGCTAATTATCCAACTCTGTGTGTGCATGTATTCTCTCTGAGGAAGGGGACTTAGAAATAAGTTTAAAATGGCTTCCAGGGGCCAGGCACAGTGGCTCACACCTGTAATCCCAGCACTTTAGGAGGCCGAGGCAGGCGGATCACTTGAGTCCAGAAGTCTGAGACCAGCTTGGGCAACATGGCAAAACCCTGTCTCTACTAAAAAATACAAAAATTAGCCAGGTGCACAGCTCGAGACCAGCCTGGGTAACATGGCAAAACCCCGTCTCTACTAAAAATACAATAATTAGCCAGGGGCAGCGGTGCACACCAGTAGTCCCAGCTACTTGGGAGGCTGAGGCAGGAGGATCACTTGAGCCTGGGAGGCAGAGATTGCAATGAGCCGAGATTGTGCCACTGCACTCTAGCCTGGGCAACAGAATGAGACTCTGTCTCTAAAAATAATAATAATAATAAAAGTAAAAAATAAAATGGCTTCTAGGTACCATAGCTGTTCCAAGACAAGTGTAGGTCGATGGCCACCTATGTCAGTTTTCTTCATGGGTTAACAGCACCAAGAGTTTTGTTTGTCTTAAATGGGAAATCATGGTTGTTTCCATCAATGCTGTCAACCTGAGGTGCCCGGTCTTTCCGTTTCCTGAAACTCAACATGTCCAAATGCCTAAAATGGAACTCATCCCTATTTTCAGGCCTCACGGCTTCCTCTATCTCAACTTCAGGACAAGTCACTGCTATTCACCTGCCTTCTCCCTCCCATCCCTCTATGCCCAGCTGTCAGCTGAATGGCCTCTGAATCAGCCACTTCTCTTCCTTTCATTCCAACCTACAGGTCCTTGTAGTCGGTTGAAGGGTGGCTCCCAAAAATATATGTCCACGTCCTAATCCCTAGGGCCTGAGAATCGGACCTTATTTGGAAAAAAGACCTTTGCAGATGTGATTAAGTGAAGGATCTGGAGATGTGGCGCTCTGTATTATCCCGGTGGGCCCTATATCCAATGGCAGGGGTCCTTATTTATAAGAGACAAAAGGAGAGAAGAGAAGGCCACGTGGAGAGAAGCCGAGACCAGAGCGATGCAGCTACAAGCCAAGGAAAAACGCAGCCCTGCTGATATCCTGACTTCCAACTTCTTATCTCCAGAGCTGAGATAAAGTAATCTCCTGTTGTTTTAGGCCCCCCAGTTTGTGGGAAACTCATGCAGTCCTTCTATCGTTCATCTGGACAATGGCAACAGCCTTCTACCAGTCTCCAGTGTGGAAGTGCCAACAGTCCACATAATCAGAAGCACCCTTCTAGACATCGTGTGCTCGCCAGGTTGTATGATGGCTACGAGATAAAATGTGAATTCCTTAGCCTGGCACAGGGCTCGCCGCCATCTGCCCTTGGCAGGCCTTTCTACCTGTGCTCCGCCTCTCACCGAGTCCTCTTGGCCTGAAATACCCTCAGTCCTTCCTCCTCCACCTCAGTGACTCCCCAACCCCACCCGTGGCTCATTTGGGATGTGTGTGCTCTGCTGTGAGGTACATCCGACTGGCCAACTTCCTTTTCCTGGTTCCCAAGAAAATCGAGTTGTCTCTAGCAGATGAATGATGATAATGTAGAAGAAGAGATCATGTCCACCTCCCCCTATACAAATTACAGCACCCCTGCTTGGCTACCTGCATTGCTCTAGGACTTCAAGTGGGCAACTTTACAGGCTTTTATCAGGCTGCTGTCAGAGGAGCAAGGTCACCACAACTGGTTTAACAAGATGAGGGCTGAGATAAGGCTAGAGCTTCCAGAAAGGAAGAAGTCATGGAGCCACACCCGGGAATAACTCACATATTTGCATTAAGAATGCAGAAGCAACGCCCAGGAGAGGGCAGCACTGACAACACACACAAAGTCTAAGGTCATTTTGAACCACAAGAACAATGCTTCTCTTAGAAAGTACTTAAGGGCCAGTTTATGACCAAATTCCTTTGACAAAGGAATCTAGGAAAATACACTAAGAGGAAAACATCCAAAAACATCCTGGTGAAGGCTATGCTCTCACCAAAGCCACCTCATCCAAATACACCTGGGCCCCAGAACTCTGCGATTTCACCCACATGAGCAACAAAACCCCACAGCCACCACTGATCTCACTGCAGGTAACCAACAGAACTGCACGTGGTAAAGGTTCTCAGTAAATATTGCTATTAGATCAGAAAAAAGCCTGAGAGCCTGAAGCAGGAAATGGCAGCTGGAATGACACAGAAGTGGCTTTGAAATATTTGTAAATCAGCAGGTGCTTGGAAGGTGTGGGTGGGGATGGCAAGGAATTGAAGACTGGAAGATAACTCCCAGCATCTGCTGTGGGGCTTCTGGGGTTTGCTGCCTGGTGTGGAATGCAGGAAAAGAGCAGATCTGGCCCCTTTTAAAATACCATTGTATTTTAAAGAGGCAGCCAAGAGTTGCCTCTTGGCCAAGTGGGTAGGAAGAGCCTGTGGTCACTGGGAAACATAGACGGGAACTCAAAAGAGCAGAGGCCTGGCCAGGGAGGTCAAGGGGTCATCAGAGCAGAAGCATGTGCCGAAGCCATGAGCTCAGAAGAGGTCTCCACAAGAGGAGAGGGCCCACAACAAAGCCATAGGGACGCCAAACAGGCACCAGGAGGAAGAGAAAGCTATGGGGAAGCCGGAAGAGGAACCATCCATGAAGCCAAAGAGAAAGATTTCCAAGGAGGGTGCAGAAGCAGCAAAGGAAGCCGGGAGTTCTGGCAATTTAAGAAAAGGGTGCCCTCTGCATCTAGCAGCATGGACGTCACTGCTACCTCTGTCAGAACAATTTCTGTGAGTGGTAAGGCCAAAAAGCCAGCTCACAGCGAGGGAAGGAAAATGGGGGAGTGAGTTCAGCAAACGTAGCCCACTTTGGCAAGATGCTTGGCTGAGAAGGGAGGCAGAAAGACAGACAAGCCAGTTTCAATACACGTCCTTAAAATAGGGGCACTCAGTAGTCCCAGCCAGCAGAAGCAATAAACACAGCAACAGGTACAGTAGTCCCAGCCAGCAGAAGCAATAAACACAGCAACAGGTACACGGCATTTATTATTCTGTATTATAGATGTGATCATATAAAGATGTTAATTTCTTCAGGCTACTTCACAGAAGTCCCGTCCCCTCCCTATGAGAGGATATGAACTTGATCTCAGCATAAACCCTAATGGTATAAGGGGATGCATAACATGTGCAGATGGTTACATCTCTGTTGCAAAATCATGTTAAACAGCGCAATAGGGACCGTGGGTCAGATATGAACTGAACATGTTCTTTAATCTGATTATATTTTGGTAAGCATCCGATATCCTGGAAGATGTCACACATTGCCTGTGATATGCTGCAAACCATATTCGGGGACACAGAGGATGGGTAATTTTATCAAATCAGTACAGCAAGTAAGTTGTCAATGAGATGGGCCAGGCTTCAGTTACCAATGCAGCTAATGTTTCACCTAAGCTAAAGTGGTTTTGGGCTATCAGTAGAGCCTCTCAATCATCAATGAGATAAAATTAAATCACTAGATGTCAGCTGGTGAGAATTTTAGTATCTACAATTGTACCTGTACCTGTGAGGGCTGGCAAAAGTATCAACAAATGGTACCAAGACTGCTGGTAACTCTAAGTGATGAAGCGCCCAGGTGTAGAAGTTAGAAGTGCTTGATTTTCACTGGGATTTTCCAACTATTAATAGCTCCCCGGGTTGTCCTGTCTCAGTTTCACTGTAGACAGGACAAGTCGCCTCAATTCTAAATCTCATATCTGATTACGATTTCACTTTAAAGAGCTTGTCATGTAAGCATACCATATCAAAAGCTGATGAGTAGTCAGCAAAATGCCAGTACTAAACACAGAGTAGCAAATGGCAAAAAGTAAGCTAGACCTTCATGTCGACAGGTATTGTAATGGCAAAAAACCGTCATTACTTTAGCACCAACCTAAATAGGAGTCACACAAAAAGAAAAAGCAGATATAAGGATCTACTTAACCAAAGGAAATGCTTTATGTTAAGATAAACGAGGCAAATAAGAGATGCAGAAAGAAAATAAGAATGCACTAAAGCACTGTATTGAAATCAGCAAAATGTTTAGTATTTAATGAAATCCATGATTATTTGAGGCCAGAACAGAAATGTGTAACACTTTGCTGAACAAAATGTTTCTACGATAACCAAATAATTTTCCTTTTAAAAAGCAAGAGTTAAAAGGTTTCTAAGCTACTGAAATTGAGGTAAATAAGGGAAAGAGAAGTCTGTGTATGAACAGGTAACCTCCAGGGCTCTAATGGCAGGGATACAACTGGGTCCAAGAGAACATACATGAGATGTGGGCAGCACTTCAGGAAGTCATTTCATCTCATCACTCAGTTCAAGCTCCGACCTCCAGTTTCCTAAGACCTTGGTAGCCTCAGAGTAAAAAGGGATGACACAGATCCAGGAGGCAGAAGTCAGCTGAGAGGTGCAGTGAGAGCCCAGTCACAGGAGCCCCTCGGGATCAGCTATAAGGCTGCTTAAGAGCATTTTCTGTCATGTCCCATCAGCATATGACATGACACACAGGTACCAGTGGCTACTCTTTGAAGAATTTTAGAAAGCTTTTATTCCTTTTATAAGCATGATGCCCTGACAAAATATCAGCTTCCAATTAAGACATCATCAAAAGACAATTTTCTTGACATCTGTCTATAAATCCTGTAGACATTTGTCTACAAATCTGCACTGTGAGAAAGGAGGAACTGAAAAATGAACACTAGGAAATGGGACTCTTCCTTCAGAATGTTTTCTGCTATAATACACATTGCAAGGAATGCATTGCCACCGTAATGTTCAAGAGAGCTGAAGGTTCTGAAACTATTTCTTTCATATCTCTAACATGAATTGTCTTAAGATGCATGCTTTACATTCTTGTCTCTTAAACAGAATTAACTGATTACTACTTAATACTACTTTTGGGGTTGTTTTTAGTGGTTCATACTTAAGACTTAATCTTCCCTTTCCTATTTTAACTTTTCAAGTATACAGAAGAATCTATAGTAGCATAGGAAACATCTACAGACCCTATACCTGCATGCAACACACCTGAAAATATACAGATGCCCTAACTCTTCATTCCTCTAGCTCTCTGCACATTTCTCCTAAGAATGACACTCTCCTACGCAGCCATAATACCACCGCCAAACCCAGGCAAATCAGCAATATTTCATAGTACCCTCTAAATACTCAGCACACATCACAGCTCTCCAATTGTCACAAAAATGTCTTTCATAGATTTTTTTCCAAAATCTAAGGTCCACTGAATTTGACTATGTCCCTTTAGCCTCAGTGGAAAAGCCAGCCCCTATTTTTCCCCCATGATAGTCAACATTTCCAAGGACCCAGTCCAGGTACCTGGTGGAACATCCTACATTCGGGATTTGTCTTGCTGTTTCCACATGATGTCCCCTCCCGTGTTCCTCCACCCCTCTGAAACTCCTAGAAGTCCAGATGGATTCAGGTTAACCATTTCTGAGGTCACTTCAGAAAGCACACGGGACGTGACATGCTGCTTTCCGGCTGGCAAAGCTACATCACTTGGGCCCCTCGGTGAATCATGGCCCCCAGAGCTGCCCACTCTGAAGGCCCCTGTTTGCCTCTGTTATCAGTCAGTGACTTGTGGCATTGCACTGCAGGCACCTTCTATGGTCTTGGTTGTCATTGGCAATGCTTGTTGGAACCACTTACAGTGGGGATCCCAAAATGGTGACCTGGCTAATTCTCCCATTCTGTCCATATTTATCAACTGGCATTATTCTGTAAAAGAGCTCACCCCCAGCCACCCTTTTTCTGTCTTTTGAGAATCATAACACAAAAACTTAAAAAAAAATATATATAGAGAGTATTATACTCTCTTATGGTCATTATTCTTTTGATTACAAATGGTTCATATGGTGCCAGTGGGAACCCCCCCACTGCATCCTGGCATGAGAAGGTGCTCTGTGCTCATGTTGTATTTTACTGGCCCTGGTCCCTAGAATCAGCCACATCTCCTCAGGGTCTGTGTTCCTTTCATTGGGCATGATGTTTCCAAATGAAGGATTTCATCTTTTTTAAGCCCTCATGAGTATCACTGTATCACTTTGTGTGAAGTAGATTTACAAACTGTGCAGAACATAGGACCCCGTTGACAAATATGCCTCAGTCTGAAACATTAAGTTTACTTTTCAAAAGCAGACAAAGCATAGGCAACTGCATTTTTGCTTTTAATAACTCTGTGCTGAGGTCAGGAGTTCGAGACCTGCCTGACCAACACGGTGAAACCTCGTCTCTAATAAAAATATAAAAAGTTAGCTGGGCGTGGTGGCGGGCACCTGTAATCCCAGCTACTAGTGAGGCTGGGGCAGGAGAATCGCTTGAACCCGAGAGGCAGAGATTGCAGTAAGCCAAGATCACACCCTTGCACTCCAGCCTGGGTGACAAGAGCGAGACTCCATCTCAAAAAAAAACAAAAACAAAAACAAAAAAAAACTCTGTGCTTTCTCAGGCATCTTGTGCCAAAGCCGTGGGTGTCCTTCAATCTCATGAGCAAACACCAAAGAGACTGTGGCATGTGCTCCGATGCAGGGAGAAAACAGCTGCATGGCTGCTCTTTCTTTCCTGTATTCCACTGCATGGAACAGAGGAACCCATGCACGTGAAACCTATTTAGGTTCCTGTGAGTGCCCGCTCTTCGAAAGACGCACAGCATGGCACACCTCTGTCCCCAGCCACCTCCTCTTCCTGCCTAAGGGTTCTGGCCATCCACACACACAGGCATTATAGCCAGTACTTCTAACTTGTCTCTCAGGCTCTGAACTTTTCACTAAAAAGTTCTATGCACCACTATGGGAGAGGAGTCAGTTCACCAGCTTTCCTGAGGACAACTCTCCTCTGCAGGGCTGGGGCTAGCGTGAAGGTACTGAACCTATATAGACTGGATACAGACATCTCCCCAAAAAGGTGAGGAAGGGGTGCAGCACTATTCTTGACAGAGGCGGCTGACCTGTGTCCAACTGAAGCACTAGTCATAATTTCTATTAGAGGAAACACAGGGCACAGAGGAACAAGTAAGGTGGTATCACGTGGAAACAATCAGACAAATCCAGAATGTAGGTTGGTGTCTCGATAACCATCCCAGACTCTTCCAAAAGTAATGGGGGGAAAACCCAGGATGTGTGCTTGCAGGATGGGGTGAGATTTTCACCTTAAAATAGGTTAAAGGGATATTACCAATGGGCACCCAGTTTGAGAAATACTAAATACTAGTCTTAGCCTGACAGAGATTAATCTAGTATTTCTCTCTCTCTCTTTTTAAAATTTTTTTAAAGACAGAATCTAGCTCTATTGCCCAGGCTGGAGTGCAGTGGCATGATCTCAGCTCACTACAACCTCCGCCTCCCAGGCTCAAGTGATTCTCGTGTCTCAGCCTCCTGAGTAGCTGGCATCACAGGCACGGTCACCATGCCAGACTAATTTTTGTATTTTTAGTAGAGATGGGGTTTTGCCATGTTGACCGGGGTGGTCTTGAACTCTTGGTCTCAAGTGATCCGCCTGCCTCGGCCTCCCAAAGTGCTGGGATGACAGGCATGAAACACTGTCCCCAGCCCTAGTCTCATATTTCTCAATGAAACATTAGAGATTTCTAATCTCTACCTGCCAGACATTGCACAAAAGAAATGTGAAGAGGAGCTACATAGGCGCTCCAGCTATGCAAACCCAAGGGGAAACCAAAGTCTTCCTTGTGCTCTTACACAGGAGAAATGCATGTGTTAGGATTATTATGTTTTCAGATATCTTCTAACCTCCACACTTTAATGTAATCATTAGTAAGATATTTTTCCTTTTTTAATACAGTCTTTGCTTGATAAAAACAACAACAGGCCAGGCACAGTGGCTTATGCCTGTAATCCCAGCACTTTGGGAGGCTGAGGCAGGTGGATCACGAGGTCAGGAGATAGAGATCATCTTGGCTAACACGGTGAAACCCCGTCTCTACTAAAAATACAAAAAATTAGCCGGGTGTGGTGGCGGGTGCCCGTAGTCCCAGCTACTCGGGAGGCTAAGGCAGGAGAATAGCATGAACCTGGGAGGCGGAGCTTGCAGTGAGCTGAGATTGCACCACTGCACTCGAGCCTGGGCAACAGAGCAAGACTCCGTGTCAAACAACAACAACAACAACAATAACAAAAAACTACTCTCTTCTATGCTTTAGTAAAGATGCCTATGGCTGGGCCATTTCTCCTGGTCTGGAATATCCATTTTTCTTCTTGGCTCCTATCTATCCTTGATGGTATGCTACCCCAAATGTGATTTCAGTTCAAAATCCTGCTCTGTCGCTAACATATTCTTATTGTGTATATCATCAGCAATTATTCACAGATTTTACCAATCATGTTTTAGATTCCAGCAGAACTCTAAGATCCTTAAAGGAAGAGACTAATTTTGAGCCTTTGTAACACCCAGCAGAGTATTTTCTAAATAGATTAAGGATGAGTGAATGCATTCCTCTAGAGTTGTGCTGTCCACTCTATATTTTGTTTCTCTATGTTGCGTTTTGGCAACTAGTCATTGGGGGTTACTTAAAGTACATAACACGAGAAATTCAGGTCCTCAGTTGCATGAGTCACATCTCATGAGCCCAGTTTCCAGCTGTGGCTCCCATCGGATGCAGTATAGTTACAGAACATTTCCCTCCTGGCAGAAAGGTTTGCTGGATCCACAGTGCTGGGCTAGAGAGCAGACAGGTGTACAGTGCTCAAGGACCATGTGCTTCTCTTCCACGTGCATGGCGGCTCACACAAGTGGGAGAGAGGGTGGGTGCTTATTTTGTCTTTTGTCTGAAGGTTTCAGAGAAGCTTCGATGTGCCAACTATGACCATTTGCTCTCACTTCACAGACACATGGGACAGTCTATTGTGAGTCAAACAGCAAACTTTGGTTTGCTGCTTGCTCTGTCCTTGAACAGCTATGTCATCTGCAGTGTTTTTTAAATAAGGCACCATCGATCACAAAAGGGCACATCATTCGGCCCAGCTCCCAGAGCTCAGAGAGAAGAGTCAAGGGCCCTGCCAAGCGCCACAAGCAATGCCATGAAACTGCCTGCCAGGCATGGCTGTGAAGAGGTGACCATTCTCCTCTCATACACAGGCACCTTGCCACGTGGCCAGCTGCACCAGGGTCCTTAACTGCTACTCACTGTTGGCATCACAGCAAAGGACACGAGGGAGAAAGGGGATAAAGGAGGATCAGGGAAGGTGGTGATCTATCTGCCAGATATTGCTGAAAAGGGATATGAAGAGGAGCCACATGGATGGCCCAGCTATGAAAACCCACAGGGAAAAGTCTTCCTTTTTATGCTCTTACACAGTAGAAATGCACGAGTTAGGATTACTATGTTTTCAAAAAAATGCTCTTTAAGCACCAACAAGGCAATTTTAAACTGCAAATATCTGCATCACAAAATCAAGGTTGCCCCCTTCCACCATTTTAACACTATTAAAGGAAGCTCTTAATATATTAAATGCTGCATTTATTAATCACTGAAATTCCCTTATAGCCGATGGTATAAGCATTATTTTCAAACGTAATGTATTCCCGGATAACACTATTGTGCTTTCTACCTATAGACTGTCTATCAATCACTTTTCAAACATCTCATCAGAAGGTCTGACCAGTCGCCTGAGCATCTATATAAGGAGTGCTTTCAGGGGACATTTCCTAGGAGGTATCATTTACCTTGCTCCTTTACATTGCTTTAAGTCTCCATCTACTAATGAAAAATGACAGCAAATAGTATATAAATTATAGCAGTTTTTAAAAAAAGAAATAGAATCAGAGTAAAGAGTGAATAATCACAAAGATAAAAAGGACCAAATAATCTCTAACGTACAGCTTTTCAAGGATAAAAATAGATTCTAGCTCAAAAAACAAAAAAAACAAAATGATGCACTGCTGTCCCATATTATATAGGCATATCTTATTTTATTGTGCTTCACAGATTGTAGTTTTTACAAATTCAAAGTTTTTGGCAACTCTGCGTCGAGAAAGTCTATCAGCACCATTTTGCTAACAGCATGTCTCACGTGACGTGTCTGTGTCTCCTTTTGGTAATTCTTGAAATACGTCAAATCGTTTCATTATTACATCGGTTACGTCAATCTATGATGACTGATCTTTGATGTTACCATTGTCATTGTTTTAGGGCACCACAAACCGCACCCATATAAGTCAGAGAACTTAATGGATAAATGTTGTGTGTGTTCTGATTGCTCCACAGACCCCCATCTCTCTTCCTCTCCTCCAGGCCTCCCTAGTCCCTGAATCACAATAATATTGAAATCAGGACAATTAATAACCCTACAATGGCCTCCAAGAGTTCAAGTGAAAAGAAGAGTCACACATCTCTCACTTTAAATCAAAAGCTAGAAATGGTTAAGCTTAGTGAGGAAGACTCGTCAGAAACTGACAGGCTGAAAGCTAGGCCTCTTGCACCCAATTAGCCAAGTTGTAAATGCAAAGGAAAAGTTCTTGAAGGAAATTAAACATGCTACCCCAGTGAACACATGAATGGTAAGACAGTGAAACAGCCTTATTGCTGACATAGAGGAAGTTTTAATGATCAAGACCAAACCAGCACAACATTCCCTTAAGCCTCTTCACTTCTGCGAGGGCTGAGGCATGTAAGAAAGCTGCAGAAAAGTCTGAATCTAGCAGAATTTCATGAGGTTTAAGGAAAGAAGCCATCTTCATAACATAAAAGTGCGGGGTGAAGCAGCAAGTGCTGATGGAAAGGCCGCAGCAAGTTATCCAGGAGAGCTAGCTAAGATCAATGATGAAAGTGGCTACACTAAACAGATTTTCAATGTGGATAAAACAGCCTTCTACTGGAAGAAAATGCCACCCATGACTTTCATAGCTAGAGAGGAGAAGTCAGTGCTAGGCTTGAAAGCTTCAAAGGACAGGCAGACTTTTGTGTTAGTGGCTAATGCAGATGGTGACTTTAAGTTGAAGCCAATGCTCATTTACAATTCTGAAAATCCTAGTGCCCTTAAGAATGATGCTGAATCTTCTCTTCCTGGGCTTTGTAAATGGAACAGCAAAGCTTGGATGACAGCACATCTGTTTACAGCATGGTTTACCGAATATTTTAAGCCCACTATTAAGAATTACTGCTCAAAAACAAAGATTTCTTTCAAAATATTTCTGTCCACTGACAATGTACCTGGTCACCAAAGAGCTCCGATGGAGATATACAAGGAGATTCGTGTTATTTTCAGGCCTGCTAACATGACGTCTATTCTGCAGCCCATGGATTGAGGAGTAACTTCAATTTTCAAGTCTTATTACTTAAGATATGCACTTCTTAAGGTTATAGATGCCATAGTGATTCCTCTGATGCATCTAGGCAAAGTAAATGGAAAACCTTCTGGAAAGGATTTAGCATTACAGATGCCATTAACAACATTCAAGATCCATGGGAAAAGACGAAAATATCAACGTTAACAGGAGTTTGTAAGGAGTTGATTCCAATTCTCATGGATGACTTTGAGGGGTTCAAGACTTCAGCGGAGGAAGTAACTGCAGGTGTGATAGAAATACCAAGAGAACTAAAATTAGAAGTGAAGCCTGAAGATTTGACTGAGTTGCTGCAATCTCAGGATGAAACCTGAACTGATGAGACACTGCTTCTTAGGGATGAGAAAAGAAAGTAGTTTCTGGAGATAAAAATCTATTCCTGGTGAAGATGTTGTTGAACATTGTTGAAGTGACAACAAAGCATTCACTATATTAACATAAACTTAGTTGATAAAGCAGCAGCAGCAGAGTTTGAGAAGACTCCATTTTTTTTTTTTTTTTTGGAGACAGCGTCTTACTCTGTCGTCCAAGATGGAGTGCAGTGGTGCGATCTTGGCTCACTGCAACCTCAGCCTCCCAGGTTCAAATGATTCTTGGGCCTCAGCCTCCTGAGTAGCTGGGAATACAAGTGCGCACCATCATGCCTGGGTAATTTTGGTGTGTGTATTTTTGGTAGAGATGGGGTTTTGCCATGTTGGCCAGACTGGTCTCCAACTCCTGACCTCAAGTGATCTGCCTGCCTCTGCCTCCCAAAGTGCTGGGATTATAGGCGTGAACCACTGTGCCTCACCGAAAGAGAACTTTTTTGTAAAAGAAAGAATCAACTGATGTGGCAAACGTCATTGCTGTTTTATTTTTTAAAATTGCCACAGCCACCCCAACCTTCAGCAACCACTACTCCGGTCAACAGTCAATGTCAAGACAACACCTTCCACCAGCAAAAGAATTACAACTCACTGAAGGATGACATGATCCCTAGCACTTTTTTTTTTTTTTAAATAAAATGTATTTAAGGTATGTACATTTTTTAGACATAATGCTATTGTACGCTTAATAGAATACAGTATAGTATAAACCTAACCTTATGTGTACTGGGAAACCAAAAACTCATTGTGACTAATTTTATTGCGATGTTTGCTTTACTGTGGTGGTCTGGAACTGAACCCACAATAGTTCTCACATATGCCTGTATCCAGTTTACTTAAAGATTCTAAATAAAACCATACTGCTTTTATTTGAAAGAGAGAGCTAGAAAAAAGAAAAGGATATTTTACACCTGCATGCCTAGAATCTGCTGAATATTTGTGTTGCCAGCTGGACAAAACTCTTATCTATCTGCAGAATTTTGCATTTTAAGTTTTACCCCCTTCTCAATTATTCTAGAAACAGAAACAGCTGCAGTGGACAACCAACCACTTACCACAAGAACGTAAGCTTGGCATGGTTCAGGTCTATTAGAAAACAATCAAAGGGAGCTAAGTCTATAATTTGATGCTGTTTCTCCAACATACAATATAGCATCTTACTCCAAATCTCTTTGTTCCCTTAATAGGAACACACGTGCCTTGTGCTTTCTATATTCCAGAAGACTTTTCAGTTTTCAGAAACAACAGATTACTCATTGATTACACTGTAGTGAAAGGCCAATCATGGCCCCTGAGATAAGGGCTCACCTCTGTCCCAAGCCCTCACACTGGCCTCCACCCTCAGCCATCTCCTTTGCAAATGTGGAAGAGAACCTACATTTCACCTAGCAAGGTTAAAACCAAAGGGTGCACTGTCAGCCCCCAGAGGAGACGGGGCAAAGAAAGAATGTGAACCTACCACCAGAGTTGCTTTGACATCCAGAGCAAGACCCATTACAAATGATGGAAGGAGGGGAGGTTGTGATTACTATCTCATTCCAACTAGGATCTCTGCAGGTTCTGGGGTTGAACAATAACCACCTATTATGGAAGCATGCGGAATGATCCTTCACTTTGCTCCACCCTCCTCAGAAATGTGCCAAAACCCTTAGAAACCCCACTTGGAATGAATGACTTGATAACATCAAGTAGGAAGAACCGACTGAGGCTGAAAAGCTTGTCAGCTGCACTTTTAAACCTCATCAGATGTATTTCATGGGGTCAAATGACAACATACGTAGATTCTTCTGACAATATGTCTAGGGCATGCGCTAATATTACATAAGAAAAATCTATTTTTGTCATCAGCTATATGGATGTTCCGGTGTCTAAAGAAACAGCCTACATGAAGTTAACAAAGAATGATAGCGCGAAACACACTCACGCTATGTCTGTGGAATTTTGGCCACACAGTGGACATGACTGTCAACTGTCTCAAGCAGCCTACAATCCCATCAGTACTGGGCTTGGTGATCCCCACAGAGACCCTACCTCCGTGCCCTCTTAGTGTCTCCTGGGCCCCAGACAGTGAGGCAGGCACTTACAGTCTCAAGTGCTATTATTTGGCAAAGAGGAAGCTATGGGAGTGCAAGAAGGCACAGAAGAGGTCTTCATTTTACTATATAAAGGTGAAGCAGAAGTCACTCATTAAAATCCTGCAATCTGGATTTATAAAGATGTGGTATATTATGGTCAACACTGCAAATGTTCTTATTACCCTTCGCAGATCTACCTTATTATTTTATGATATTTAAGAATTTGGAAATAAGCTTATTTTCCTTTGATTTTAAAAGGATTTTAAATAATTCTGTGTTAGACTCCAAGAAAACCACATTTTACACATACCACATTTTACATACACCAAAACTTCTAATTCTGAATATTCTTAATACCCATCCTCTGCCTGGCCCTCCCAGCATAGCCATTATCAACAGACAAGATCTTGAGTTTCTCCACAAAGACCTAGACCCATGCTGCCCAAGCCAGTAGCCACCCACCAAGTGAGGCTACAGAGTGCTTGAAATGAGGCTAGTTCAAACTGAGATATGTTGTATGTATAAAACACACACAGATTTTGAGGACCTAGTATCAAAATTAATGTCAAAAACTTCAATGATTTTCTTATATTGACTTTGTATTAAATAATATTTTTGATACATTAGGTTACATCATTCAAATCAATGTCATCTGTATCTTTTTACTTATTAAAAGTTGCTCCCCAAAATTTCTACCTGGCTCAATTCTGCGAGACAGAACTGCTCTGGACAACAAACTATCTTCTCTTTTAAAGAAATTGGGACCATCTTTTGTGTTCCTAATTTCGGTTATTTACAAAAGGAATCATCTTCCCTGTCCAGCTGCTGAGATACTGTTTAATAACTGTCATCTTCTTCTTTCAAAATCATTCCAGTTTTTAACTAATCCCAGTCCCCTATTCTCTTTCTCTGAGTGGCATTTGAGAGCAAAAATTATTAATATTACCTAAATCATAACTGACTGTTAACTTGGTAATGAGAAACAGAATCCAAAGTGTTTTTTGTTTTGTTTTGTTTTTAAAAAAAGGACAACAGCATCGTACATGTCAAAAACATGGGAAAGTGTCCCGGCTTTCTTCCTGGTCAACATTTCCTCTAAAATCTCCATTTACTTCCTCATTCTCCTCTGATTAAACAAGCTTCTCCTCTAATGTTAACAATCCTCCATGAAACTATTCGTTTTCAATTTTACTTCCCCAAGTATGCAAGTATTGGGGCCACATCGACAAATAGAACTTCCTAGGAAAATGCACTCAAAATTCCCGAAAAACAGACCTACTGTAAAACAACTCATTATAAATTGATAATATATTGTTATGCAAACAACAGATACACTGAAGTGAGGTGCTAAAGAATGAAAGCAGGCATAATCTGGTAGATTAAATTAAAGTGGTACATTCTGGAAAGCTGTGTTTTGTATTTATACATTTGATGAAAGAATGGGATAAGCAAAGTTATATTTCCAAGAAAGTTTTGCAAGGCCTTACCACCTCAAAGAAGAGGTAGGGCAGGAAAGGAGGAAATGGGCAGAAAATGAGGGAGGGGAATAAGAAGTATGGCTTATTTTTCCAAATAGCACTAATTCTTGGTTATCTGACTAGATCAGAGGATTGGGTAACAATGTGAGGTCAATGCTTGTAATGCCATTTAAGTCACATTCATCACTTCAGGGCATGGTTATGTGCGAATCTAGAATCAGAATGAGGCATCAAGCTCATTTAGAAGTTTAATAAATTTAATTTTAATGAGACATCTTGTTGGGTATTAAAATTCATGAGACTCCCAGAACAGGTTCTCTGGACCTTTATTAGAGGGTAAGAAATTTATTTGACAATTTAGCTTCTTGACCACCGGAGTAGGAAAATTCATGTCTACAAACTATACCTATGTATCCCAGAAGCTTTCTGACATTGAGTCATTTCAAATTTAGTAGCTGCATACACCGTTGGCTCCAATTAGTGACCTCCACGGGGATTTTTTTTCCTTTGGAATTTATCAGTTTATACCTGTGTGTTCATAAAATGAAGAGAATGGTTTCTGTGTGCCTTTTTAAAACAAAACACTGCTAGTGAATTACCCAGCAATATGATGAGCAGAAACAAGGTCACATTCACAATTTAAGATGAGCTCAACATCATTTATATTTAGAACGGGATCAATCTAGAATCGGTTGTCAGCTTGGCTTATTAGCTGTGTGACCTTGGGCAAGTAGCTTTACCTCTCTGAGCTTCAGGGTTTTTTCTTTTTTTTTTAATTACTGAAATGCAAATACTTCCTCCTAACTTGCAGGGTTTTGAAATGAAGGAATGATATACGTAAACAAGCAGGTCAGCTGTCTACACAGAGTATGCAGACATGTTTATAGATATATGAAGCCTCCTGGTGATTATGTGTCATAGTGTTGTGTTGAGGCTTTGGGTAGAGTTCAGCATAGTTCTGTCTTGAGTTAAAAACAGGGTTTTATTCTTTGAATTCTACTTGAATTCCTCTTGGCTGGTGAAGTTCACATGTGCTATGACTGACTACCTTAGTACACTGCCAAGTGTTTCTTAATGCCTCGGATTGATAGAGCAGCGGTTCTCAAACGTTCACGCACTTGTTAAAATGCAGATTCTGATTGGGCAGGGGTAGGGTGGGGCCCCAACTTCTACATTTACAAGTGGCCCCCAGGTGATGTCTCTGGTGCTGGTCACCCTAGGCAGCCAGACCACTTGACAGACCTTCTGTGCCTCTACGCTGCTGACGGCGCGGGATAATTCCTTATGGTTGCATAGGGCACTCCTGTGCACTGCGGGAAGTTTAGCAGTATCGCTGGTCTAGACCCCACTAGATGCCAGTGACCCCATCACTCCACGCCAGCTGCGACAGCCAAAATGTCTCCTGACATCGCCATTGCCAGATGCCCTCAGGGCGGCAAAACCGCCAGGTGGAGAACCGCTACCATGTAGGATGCTACCATCAAAGTGCGCCCACAGCAGCAATCTTGGAGCAGGCAGGCAAGTATCCTCCAGGCTAGCTTGGAGACGGGGAAACTGAGGCTGGGCACCTCTCAAGGTCGCACGCCTGGATAACCGAAAAGACAGCGCGGAGGTCCCGCCGCGCCGCACTCTGCGGAGAGGACGCGGAGCCGCGCGCCCGCCCGGTGGTCCCCAGGGACCGCGCCCACGTGCTCCAGCCCCACGGGCTGCCCGCCGACCGGAAGCGGGTGCTGGGGCCGCGTAGACGCCGCGGCCACGCGCGCCCGCCAGCCCGGACATGGGCCCGCGGGCGCTCCCGGCCGCCGCCCGACTTCGGGGCCGGCGGGGGGCAGAGCGCGCGGGAGCCCGAGCGTCCCTGCTCGAACACCCCCCCCGCCGCGGCCCCCCGGTCGTGACGTATTCCGCGCCGACCGTTCCCACGCCCACCCAAGACCGCCCTCACGGGAGGCGGCGGCCGCACACTACCCACCCAGAAGAAGTCCGTCCATGTCAAAGATGAGGTGGGTGACGGGCTGCGGCGGGGGCGCCGCCATGGTGCCGCCTTCTGGATTTGGGTGGGGGCGAGGAGGAAGTGCGCGCGCACCCGCCCGCCCCGCGCACGCGCACGCGCACTCAGGGTCTCCTCGCGCGACCGGGCCGCTCTGCGCACGCGCCTCCCGCGGCCCCTCGCCGGGCGGCTCGGAGCCCTAGCGTCCTGGGCTGCCTAGTGCCGCTCCGCGCACGCGCACCTCGGGCTTTCGCCGCAGCAGCAGCTGCAGACCAGGGATGCGTCGCGGGCCGGCGTGATACGTTTACCCGTATCAACTCCTCCTCACTTCACACCCGGAATCGGTCCAAGCTACGCAGTCAGCGGCCGCGCAGAGCCGAGAGGGCAAATTCACTGCTTGACTTTGTATCAGGTGTGAATGAGGAAGGAGGGACAGTACAAGGGACTGTCGAGTGAGGAGAGGGGGTTGAAGTTTCTCAGGGTGGCATCACTGCTAGCCATCAGGTTGCAGACAAATGGCCTTGGTCACGAGGTCCCTGGGTGGGTTCGCCCGAGCCGCCAGCCCCTGGACCGTGGGTGGGTTTTTCTCAGTTTCGCTTGCCCGCCTCCCTGCGGTCCTGGACCGCGACTTGAACCGGCAGCCGCGCATGCGCAGTGTGCGGAGAGGCTGCACCACCTCCGTGCCTGCATCTCTGAGTGTCCCAGGCTGGTGCATTGTCCCAGAGCAAAGCCAAGCTGCGCAAGGAGGATGCTGAAATAATACTAATAGTCAACATGCCTTGCTGGTTGTTCCTTCTTAGGTATCATCTGTCTTTTGGGCTGCTCTGAGTTTTCTTCCTTTTTTAACTTTTCAAATGCCACCTAAACAGCTTTCTTTTTTTCCCACCCCCTTGCCATCGTCAGAAAAATACTTTCTTGTCCCTGTTTGCATTTTGTGTTCGTTTATGCGGTATATTCACGTTTAAGGACAAGGATTGGACCTTTTGAGAAGCGGAAATAAGAGAGTTTTAAGACTTTAAAAATGTGAGGGTGTGTGTGGCGCAGTGGCTCACATCTGTAATCCCAGTACTTAGGGAGGCAGAGGTGGGAGTTGCGGGAATACTTTGAGCCCAGGAGTTTAAGAACTGTCTGGGCAATATAGCGAGACCCTGTTCTCCACAAAAGGGGAAAAAGATAAAAACAAAACAAAACAAAAAACAGGTGTAAACATAAGGATGTATTTCTAGTTTAGTGCCTACATGGTGGATGGGGGCACGCCTGGATTCAGCAAGAATTATCATCTGTGATAGACAAAATGCATCTGTGTCTGTTTCCTCCTGGGTAAAATGGAGGTGATAAAGGAGGTGAGGCAGGCCAGGCCCTTAGTACTAGTGCATAATATATAGTCAATAAAATTATGTGTTCTTACAGCTGGTGCTATAAGATAGCTTCCCCCGTTTAATGCAATCGTGATTTCCCTTTGAGGACACGGAATTTCAGAGAAGGCAATTTATGAGCAAATTAGGAAGGAACTTGTGTGACTCAAATACAGTCATTCATGGTTTCTGTATTAGTTTGCTACAGCTGCCATAATAATGTACCACAGGCTAAGTAACCTAAACAACAGATGTATATTGTGTCACAGATCTGGAGGCCAGAAGTCCTAGATCAAGATGTCAGCAGTCTTAATTCCTTCTGAGGGCTGTGAGGAAAGGACCTGTTCCAGGCCTTTCTCCTCAGCTTGAACCTGCTTTCTTTTCCCTGTATCTTGTCCTGTTGTCTTCCCTCTGTGTGTGTCTCTGTGTCCAAATTTTCTCCTTTTTTAAGAACACCATTCTTATTGGACTAAGGACCACCCTAATGACTACATTTTAATTTGATTACCTCTGACAAGATCCTGTTTCCAAATAAGGTCACATTCTGAGGTAGTGGGGATGAGGACTCCAACATATATTTTTGGGGAACACAATTCCATAATAGATGCATTCCACACACATTGCTGTGGTACCTACAGTAAGTATGACAGTATTTTCCACCTGGAGTCTTTAGAATTCTCCCTCCCAGTTTCTTTCCATTCTCTGGAAACAAATGGATGCACACATGTCAGAGTTTCTGTTATTTTTTTGGTATCGTAACCACCTGACATTTCTGTTTAGTCATTAAATTAAAAAAGAGTATTTTTCTTTTTCTCTTCTTTTTTTTTTTTTTTTTAATGAGACAGAGTCTCACTCTGTCGCCCAGGCTGGAGCACAGTGGTGCAATCTCTGCTCACTGCAGCCTCAGCATCCCGGCTTCAAGTGATTCTCCTGCCTCAGCCTCCCGAGTAGCTGGGATTACAGGCACCAGCCACCACACTCAGCTAATTTTTGTATTTTTTAGTAGAGATGGGGTTTTATCATATTGGCCAGGCTGGTCTTGAACTCCTGACCTAGTGATCTGCCCACCTCGGCTTCTCAAAGTGCTGGGATTACAGGCGTGAGCCACCAGGCCCGGCCAATAAAGAGTATTTTTCAAAGGAAAAAAGGCCCCAGTCCCATTTTGACGAAATGGCAAAGCCTCACAGTGATTGTGGAAGAGACAGATTGGGAAACCTTAGGTACTTCAGCTCTCCACAGATGTGAAAACATGCTTCACATTATTTTTTTATAAGTCTTATTTTCTATACTTTTCAGTAACATCACTTCTCTGCATAAGATGGAAGACTCCTCTTTGCTTAAAAAAAAGAAAACAACCTGACTGTGTGAATGCTTCTCTGTCACAAGCTAGTTTGGAAAAGAATGAAATTTTGTTCTAGCAATGTGGTTTGTACACATATAACAAGTTAGTTTTTAGCTTTTCATAATTCTCCAACAGCCAAAGATGGCCAGCTTCTATGCTGACAGGGATGCATTTCCTTCCATGAATTACAGTTTACTTTTGTACAATTGTGTTTTCCCCATGGGACAATAAGTTACTTTTCCTGACAATTTTAAGATACAGTAGAAATGATCCAGTAAACTACGGTATGATGGTATCAAAAACACATTAACAATGGAACAGATAAACAGACGATCTTCTTTCACACAACATACAAACTTAAACATGCCATTTATTGTGTATGTATACATATGCCATCCTCTATGAAGTCTTAGCTTATTTCAACTTCCTTAGTTTGTTCTGGTTCCTGTGTCTCTGTGCTTTTGTTATCTGTTGTATCTGGTTTCCAGTCTGCTATATCTGTTTTCTGTGAGCCCCCTTTGCCCCATTATTCTCTTTACTTTTCTGGGGCACACATCTTGCCCAGTGTAGATGGAGGGTAACAGGTTGGACTAGGGACCATCTTTCTCAGTGGCTGTACACAGTCCACTTTTCTTGATGATGCTGAGAGACCAGAAAGCTCTGACTTCATCTGATGGGGCCTCAATTTGAGCTCCTTGCTGCAGACTTACCTGCCTTCTTCCCCTATATAGCTGGCTTAGCAATGTTGACTTAGGAAGTCTCTTGCTTCAGAGGCACTGAATATTCTCACCCCTTCCCGCTGCTGGTTTCCTCCCAGCCCAGTGAGCTCTGGAAGGGAGCCTGACATAAATGGCTGAATTCGCCACTCCTGGTTTTGTACTCTCGGACGTATCTGGTACTTGTGTGTGGGGAGGGTCATTGTTTTTGAACCCCTTCACCATCAGAGTACAAACTGGCTCTGAGCGAGAGGTCCGGTTTGCTTCTCTGCAGTGGTGGATAACAGATGTGATCTGAACTGGTAGTGCCGGCATCCGCTGGGAGCTCACTAGAAATGCAGAATCCCAGCTGCCACCCCCAGACTGACCGACTCAGCATCTGCCTTTCAACCAGGACATCCAATGGTCTAGACCATTGACCCCCTCCGGGGTATACCAGCTACTTCATTGTGGGGAGGGAGCTTAGGATTATTATTATTGTTGTTATTTTATTTATTTGGTTTTTTTTTTGAGACGGAGTCTCACTCCGTCGCCCAGGCTGGAGTACAGTGGCGTGATCTCGGCTCACTGCAAGCTCTGCCTCTTGGATTCACGACATTTTCCTGCCTCAGCTTCCCGAGTAGCTGGGACTACAGGTGCCCGCCACTATGCCCCCGGCTAATTCTTTTGTATTTTTCAGTAGAGGCGGGATTTCACCATGTTAGCCAGGATGGTCTCGATCTCCTGACATTGTGATCCGCCTGCCTAAGCCTCCCAAAGTGCTGGGATTACAGGCGTTAGCCACCGCGCCCAGCCAGGATTATCATTTTAATGTAAAGAAGTAGCAAATGTGTTAAGTTTACCAACATTTATTTTTATTTTATTTTATTTTTTGAGACAGGATCTCACTGTGTCGCCCAGGCTGGAGTGCAGTGGCATGATGTTGGCTCACTGCAACCCCACCCTTCCGGGTTCAAGCGATCCTGCCACCTCAGCCTCCTGGGTAGCTGGGACTGCAGGTGCCCACCACCATGCCTGGCTAATTTTTGTATTTTTTAGTGGAGACGGGGTTTCACCATGTTGGCCAGGCTAGTCTTAAACTCCTGACCTCAAGTGATCCACCTGCCTTGGCCTTCCAAAGTGCTGGAAGTACAGGCAGGAGCCATGGCACCCAGCCCTAACATTTAATATTTGTGTGAACACTGGTCAGTGTTCTTGTGTCTTGGTCTTTTCTCCAGGTATCCTTACAGGGAGGAGGGGAGACATCATTGCTTTCAACCATTTTATTTGATTTCAGCATAATGCAATGTACATATTAAGGTAAAGTGTATTTACGGTTTATATTATTTAATTTTTAAATCAGCTCTCAAAAAATGGACAAAGGGATCAAAGACATGCCTATGAAAATAATAAAATGTAGCTTCCTCTTAATAACAAGAAAGTAGAAATTCCAGCATCAGCTTTATAGCCTTCACTAATGATTACAGATCATGTTTCGTAATATCCGTAATGTTAGTGCCTAAGTAGACACACACTATTCTAAAATAGCACATGTGAAGGGAGGATGTGTGCTCCAAAAATGTGGAGAAGTGAAGCATGTGGTCAGACCTTACCATGAGTTCGAATTTCCTCTGTCCTGCCAGGATTCTCACTGACTAGACATAACTAGACATCTGAGAGAGGGGCTCAGGCTTCATCACTCCCCACCCTTTATCATCATATTGTTCTGGGATTTAGGGCTCCTGACTCCAAACAGTTCCCTCCTCGTTTGCCCCTCTCTCTGTTTCTCCTTCCCTCCCTTTCTTTCCTCCTTCTCTCTTTCCCTGTCTTCCTTCCTGTCCTCCTCCTCAACTCCCTCCCTCTCTCCTTCCCTCCCTTCCTTTCCTCCTCCTCTCTTTTCCTGTCTTCCTTCCTGATCTCCTCCTCCACTCTCTCCCTCTCTCCTTCCTTCCCTTCCTTTCCTCCTGTCTTCCTCCTGTCCTCCTCCTTGACTCCTTCCCTCTCTTCCTTTCCTCCTTCTCTCTTTCCCTGTTTTCCTTCCTGTTCTCCTCCTGCACTCTCTCTTTTCTTCCCTTCCTTTCCTCCTTCTCTCTTTTCCTGGCTTCCTTTCTGTCCTCCTCCTCGACTCCCTCCCTCTCTGCTTCCTTCTCTTCCTTTCCTCCTTCTCTCTTTTCCCATCTTCCTTCCTGTTCTCCTCAACTCCCTCCCTCTCTCCTTCCCTCCCTTCCTTTCCTCCTTCTCTCTTTTCCTGTCTCCCTTCCTGTCCTCTTCCTCGACTCCCTCCCTCTCTGCTTCCTTCCCTTTCTTTCCTCCTTCTCTCTTTTCCTGTCTTCCTTCCTTCCTTCCTGTCCTCCTGCTCGACTCCCTCCCTGCTTCCTTCCCTTCCTTTCTTTCTTCTCTCTTTTCCTGTCTTCCTGTTCTCCTTCTAAACTCCCTCCCCCTCTCCTGCCCTCTCTCCCTCTTTTCCTTTTTTCTTTCCCTCCTGATGTTGCCTCTAGCATAGCCTCCTCCCTCCAGGACCTGTGAGGGGTTTGTGCACCCATAATGGATACAACTGGGGATGTCAGCAACTTGGGCCTTTGCTGTGTCTTGCACCACATTCACAAAGAGGGGTACCCACTGGCCCTGCCCACTGAAGCTTCTCTCCTTGAGTGGAATCACAGCTGGAGCTCACCACGCAGAGTGCTGAGTGCCATCTCTAATGTGTGCCTTGTGTCGTCGCTGCTTCTTTTTTTTTTTTTTTTTTTTTTTTTTGAGACGGAGTCTCGCTGTGTCGCCCAGGCTGGAGTGCAGTGGCGCGATCTCGGCTCACTGCAAGCTCCGCCTCCCGGGTTCACGCCATTCTCCTGCCTCAGCCTCCGAGTAGCTGGGACTACAGGCGCCCGCCACCACGCCCGGCTAGTTTTTTGTATTTTTAGTAGAGACGGGGTTTCACCATGTTAGCCAGGATGGTCTCGATCTCCTGACCTCGTGATCCACCCGCCTCGGCCTCCCAAAGTGCTGGGATTACAGGCTTGAGCCACCGCGCCGGGCCTCGTCGCTGCTTCTGAATAAACCACATGCCCACCTGCAAGGCTCTGAGTTCCTGTCACATCTTATGCAAGTTGCTTAGTGCTCTGGTCACTTCTCCAAAGTGTTTAGAAAGGCCACATGCTGAGTGTCTGAGATGAAAGAGTGAGTAGTTTATGGTTAAAGTTGGCTCATTGTTTCATAGCAACTGTGGTAATAACCACCAGCCCTCAAACAATTAGAATGTGCTTAGAACTTTATAAATGATCTCTTACTTCATTGACTTGGCAACTTTGCAAGGTAAACAATGGAATTCTTCTTCTTATAGAAATAAAGAAATGGAGCGTGAGGAAAGTCAGGTACCTTGCCTCAAGTCATATACCTGAAAATGATCAGGGTGGAGAGTTCAACCTCTGTTGGTCTTCCTTCCTCAAGAAAAGCCAAAAGGCAAAAAATATCTATTAATATGTTTCATATATGTTTTCAAAATTTCTTATGTTGTGCTTAAGCAATCAGGACCACAACATGAATAGATAATATCAAAATCAAACACAAGAATGAATGTGCAAATAAAGGGGAAAAAACTATTCTAGAAACCACCAGCAAAAAAACGATAAGGAAAAGGAACCTTCAAAAATAAACAAGGAACATTTGTTTTCTTCAATTCTGATATCAGTATGGCATATCAGCGATAACATGGTTCAACCAGTCATTTCTAGGATTGAAAGTTTTCGCTTTTATTTTACTTGCACCCAACTCCTGTGCTGCTTAGTGCAAGCTAACATCTGGAGGGAACAGAAAGCTGGTTGCACAGCGTCTCCCTTCAGCTTCCCCATGATCATGTAAGCCTGGAAAATGTGCTGAATGAGTCCTTGCCTCCTCAATTCATAGCCACGTGTTCATTTGAAACTCTCCCATTTTTGTGGTCAATGATCTTCCCATTTTTTTTTTAACACAACAATTCTCAGACTTACTCAACAGGGGCCATCACACATGCTCTTTAAAAAGAACATAATATCTCCTTCAAACACACTTTAGAAATACCAGATTACTGTTAGGCATAGGGTCCATTCTGACTTACATTCTGCCTCACCACCAACTTTCTTGAGAAGCAATCATTCAGTAAGGCTGTGGGATTTTGCCAAGTGAGCGTGACACCAAACACATTGGAAAAGCAGAGTAAATTTACAGAGCAAAATTCAGAGAATGAGAATCTTAGGTACCTCAAATAGTTAAGATTTTAAGAATCTTAAAGGGAACAGAATATGTTTATATGTATATATGTATACCATACATATGTTATATAAGCTATATAAATAATATATTGGTGTGTATGGTTTTGATAAACTTGAGGAAATGCCTTTATATATAACTTCAATATATTTAGTTTGTATATATTCACAAATGTGTATGTTAAATATTATATTACAAATAATGCAACTGCATGACTTTAAGAAAGTTAAGAAGAAAGATGATTACAGTAGGTTCTCACTTGTTTGGAGGTCTTTGGAAACTGTGACTTTAAGCAAAGCCACATATAACAAAGCCATTTTTTGTTCTCATCAACTTTATAACAAAATGATGTTGAATGAAACAATATGCTGTATATCGTTCCCCTTAAAGTTGCAATTTCCAAGAATCAGCCAGGTATGGAGGCTCACGCCTATAATCTCAGCACTTTGGGAGGCCGAGGCCAGTGGATTGCTTGAGCTCAGGAGTTCAAGACCAGCCTGGGCAACATGGTGAAACCCCATCTCTACAAAAAAATACAAAAATTAGCTGGGTGTGATGGCATGTACCTGTTGTCCCAGCTACTTGAGGGGACTGAGGTGGGATGATTGCTTAAGCCTGGGAGGTCGAGGCTGCAGTGAGCTCTGATCGTGCCACTGTACTCCAGCCTGGGTGTCATAGTGAGAACCTATCTCAAAAAAAAAAAAAAAAATTCTGAGAATCTGTTGACGTTAAGTCAGGAGTTATTGTGTATATGATTTAAATGTAGTTAATTTATTACATATATACACACATATAGGTGCATGCATGTGTGGGGTTTTTATTTTTAGCTGGCTCTTCTCTTCGGATGTATGTGTGGTTCTAACAAACTTCAGGCGAAAGGTCTTTATATATAATATATGTGTATATATTTATATATAATTGCATAGGTTTGAGAGTTGTTTAATAGGCTAAGTGAAGTAGATGGGTCAAACAGGTACAACACATGTATTTTGTTCTCTTGTGGGCACATTTCAGTTGAATATGTTTATTGGCTGCTGTTGTATTAGTGCATAAACAATAACATTTGGAAGCATTTATTTCAAGTCAATTTCCTAGGGCCCTTTAAACCACTCTGAAAGAATCTTAGAGGCAATAAATTTCCATGATCCCTTCCTCCTGGAGTAAACTAGGATGCCAGTTAAAGAAAGGTAATTTACTAGGACTTAGGTTTTGGTTTAATAATAAAGCTATAACTTGAAACATGGAAATGCAGTATAGCAAGGAGAAGGCTGTGATTAAATCTGCTCCTGAAAAATGGAAAGTGAATGATAATTAAAAACCACAAATATGCAAAAATACCCAGAAACTATTCATAATTTTTTGTGTTCCTTCTTTGATCTACCCCCAACCATGTTTCATGTAACACACATAGGAGGAATTCTGGGGTTTTCCATGTGTTTTTGCCCTTTCCTGTGCCATAACCTTTACTTTAATAGACAAGGAGGGGGTCCCCAAACCAGAGATTTGAGAGCACTTTCGGTGTTTTAACGTTTCTAGAATTTATGAAGTTGGCAAATGGCTTGGAGAAGAATAGTTGAGCCCATCCTGAATATATACAGAGCTCACTACTGTTTGTCTTGTGCAGTTGTGGATGTTGCAATAGGGAGACTGTAAACTGGATTCTGGGGCTCCAGGTCTCTTCCTTCTGCATGGCTAAGAGGAGAACCCTTCTGTGAGCACCGTGTTGCTCTCATCCCACTTGTCTGATTTGCATTGAGATGCTTTTTCCTTGATTCAGGGCCCTAATTATCAAGCCTTGACCTTTGCTCATGCAATTGCTGCATGTCGAGTCTTTGAGAGTGAGTGTTCTCTTGCTTATCTCTGATTGCATGTGTCCTTCTCCTGTGGGACTCCAGGATTTCCCACCAACAGTCTCTCTATTGGGTTCTTTCTGGGTACAGGCCCAAGTATGAAGACATGCCCAGTGTTACCTTGAGGGTTCCTGTGCAATGCCTCTAATGGTTGGCACAGTTATAGGAATGTCAAATATCAGGTAGGTTCAACTCTGAACAATTTCATTAAGCATCTGCACGAATTCATATACCAAAGTCTGTGCTTTTCATGATCTTAAAGCACAGTAATTTTCATAGCTCGTAAAGTAAAATCTTTTCACTTCTGTCTTCTCAAAATTGCCAAAAAGGATCATCCATTTCTTTCAGCCAGGCACCATGCCCTGGGACATTATATCTAATCAATAAAGGGTTATTGATCAGAGGGGCCTAAGATGTATACTTCTGCCTGCCTTACTGGTGAGAAAGCTGATGCCCCAAGTGATTAAGCACTTTTTGGAGGTCATACAGCTAGTGGGTGCTGGAATCAGAATACCATGTCTGTCTGACTCCAAAGTCCTCCATCCACATATCAAGACAAATTATTCTGGAGAATATTTATTGTAACGGGATACTCATTTGACATCATCGTGAAATGAGATGGAAAAAAATGGCATCCTATAGGAATTTTCCATGTAGATAGCCAGGAACCCTATGGATCTCTGGCCTCACAGCAACGAGAGAAGTGAAGGCTTATGAAGAGGTTTATATGGCATTATAGCCCTACTTCTTCCCCAGTGGAGTTAGGCTTTCTTTTTTCTTGTTTTCTAAATGAAATAAAAACAAATGATATGGCATGCATCTCTCTTAGCCTCAATCCAATGTTGAGGCTTCAGCGACACTCCTCAGAGAGGTTGATATTTGATTGTGCATCTCTTGGGGGACCTAGGTGGGTGGCACCTGATCCCTGCCAGATCTACACTAGAGACTTCTGATCTCGAGGGCTAGGGGGAGTTGATTTAGGTTGCACTTTCAGAGTCCCTCAAACAAATATGCATGACCAGATAACCTTAATGATTTGGACTTTTGCCCCACAAAATCTGGGATGAGGAGGAGACTCCAGCAGAATGACACCACTGGAAAACCAGTTGGAGGAAAAGACGACATCGCCCGCATCTCAGGAGTTGCAGATGGGGGAGATCCAGCTGGCCTGGCTTCCAAGAACTTAAAAAAATGCCCTTCAGGTTTGCCTGAAATCTTCACATGACGGCGCCAGTGGGAGAAGAACCTTCTGCTCCTTTTCGCCTTCCTTTCCTGCTACTCTCCAGGTGGAGAGATCAGTAACCACAGCAGGGGAAATGAGGGAGGAGGACAATTGAGAAAGCCAGAAGCTTCCCCATGTGTGCCTTCTGTTTCAGGACCACGAAAAGCATGCCTTAGCTGGAGGTAGGGTGGGGAGGAAAGGAAGTCTTACTCTGGAATTAAAGCTGCAGAGATTTAGCATTTCATTCGACATTTAACTTTGATCTTGAAAGCATTCAGTGACCAGAAACATCATGTGATGTGCTGGAATTTTGACCACTAGCTGGTATAAGACATTTCTGCAATGAGTAAGTTTTATAGAGACCCTGGGAGACAAATCGTTGCCTTTTGGTAAAATCCGAGTCATATTTATTCATGTTAAAATACTTTTCAGGTTTCAGCATGCCCAAATCCTTGGTTATTATTGAGAATAGAAAATGGGCTAACACCGCTACTTTATATATTATTTGAGTGCCTACTGAGAGCCAGAGGCACACAAAAATAATTAGAAATAAGCAATTTTTTATTTATAGAAGCAGAATAATGAAAACAGAGACTCAGATTAGGCTTTTTTTTTTTTAAGCTTTCTCCCTTTCCTTTTTCCCTAAATGCTGTAAAAACAAACAACACGAGGAAACTAATAAAAGAGAAACACTGGAAGTTATTTTTACTGGGATATGATTTTCCCCAAGGTGTGTGGTCAGAAGACTGCCTGCTGTTTCATCAGTGTTGATGGGACACCACCCTGCTGAGTGGTAGCCCTGCTCATTGCCCAACCCTGTGGTGTTGACACAGAGAATGAATTCCTTGGGGCTCTTGGCACTGTGTTGTATGTGTAACTCACTTAACAAACAGGCTGGCAAGGCTTAGGTGCATCAGGCTCTCGACAGATCATTAAAAACAAAACCCTTGCTCTTCTCATCCTAAACCCACGTCCTATGTTGTTGTTCATCGAAAAAGTAATCATCACTGTTTGTCTGTCCCACCCCACCATTATATAGCCTCCCTCTTCTTCCTCAACACACACTCCCTTTTCTTGCTGCACACCGTGCAATGCAAAATTCAGTGCCCACAGGAAGTCCTCTCAGTGAACTCCTGATTGTTTTCCAGGTTAGGGAGTCAATAGGTGAATAAGAATTGCAATTCAGTATTCAGGGCTGGCACCCAAAGCTCCTCCAAAGTGATGAGTTGGTGAAGGAAGTCCAACTTCCCTCTGAGTGATGTTAAAAATGTGTGGGGGACTGGGGGAGAGGAAGGCCAGGTGGAGAAATACATGCAGTTAAATAACTTTTTTATGATAGATTCGCTGATTACTCAGTGATGACTTTATTGCCAATGATGCTCCAATATAACTGCCCAGGCTGTCAAATGATCATTCACACACGATGAGCATTCGGCTGGGATGCTTGTCTGATGTGATGGTATGAAAAGCTGTTTGAGATCCTTGAAGGAGACATACAAAGTGTCTAAGTCTCCCAGTAAGGAGCCCTCTCTGAAAGCCTTGTAAGAACTGGTGAGTTAAATTTTTAATATGATTATTAGTTTTGCTTCTCTGCTGCTAAGATGTTGAGATACGTGATGACAGAAAATTGTTTACAGGGAATATTTACTTTAGTTGCACTGCTTCAAAGGAAGTCTAAAGGTTTCTATTTCTTTCCCTTCCTGGAATAGCTCAAGAGCAGCATGGTAAGAATTAATTGAATAAGTAGAAGAGCCAAGTCTTTGCTCTGGGAGGAAGAGTTTTAAATTCTCTTCTGTGGGACTAATCAAAGTTCGTACATTTTTTATCTGTAGTGTTACATTAAAGAAAATATCTGTAAAACCACCTACAACAATTTATCTAATATGTTCTCATTTGCTCCTTTGCCCTGAAACAAGACTGTCTATAAGGAGAAGAAAGTAATTGCCAAATAGTTTGTCTTTGTGGATTAGAGTGGTAGTTTGAAAACACAAGCTTGGTATAAAGAATGCTGGAGTTTAGAGGAAAGAATCCTGAAAGGAAATGAGCAAATGAAGTAGTGCATTTTGTGCTATAGTTTATACAAAAGAGAAATTACATCAATTAACCTCATGTATGAAAATACTGGGCCCACTGCGTCTTAGTTAGATACAACGTCTATGCCGGAGATGTCTGCCATCCAATGCATTCCCTGAAAGATTGGCATGATTTTAAGCTTTCAACTTACTGCTTTTCTAAAGGATAAATTTGAGAAGGAATTGACAGTTGTTTCACTCTTTTTCATTTTAAATATACAGATTCAATATCTGTAATGTTAGTGTATCCTAAAGAGTGGAAAAAGAACATATATGCCTGCTTCTAGAAGGGCATACACATAGATCTCCGAGTTTATCCTCAGGACCATGCATGGAGTCAAATGTTTCTTTCTGTTTTTTTTTCTTTTTTTTGAGATGGAATCTCGACCTGTCTCCCAGGCTAGAGTGCAGTGGTGCAATCTCAGCTTACCACAACCTCCACCTCCCGGGTTCCAGCAATTCTCCTGCCTCAGCCTCCCAAGTAGCTGGGATTACAGGCACGTGCCACTGCGCCTGGCTAATTTTTGTGTGTGTTTTTAGTAGAGATGGGGTTTTGCCATGTTGGCCACGCTGGTCTCGAACTCCTGACCTCAAGTGATCTGTCTGCCTAGGCCTCCCAAGTGTTGGGATTGCATGCTTGAGCCACCGCACCTGGCTGAAGCCAAATGTTTCTTAACAGGCTATGTTGGTTTTAAGATGTGGCGTTTATTACTGCACTTTCTACAGTATGCTTGTGTATGTAAGATCATCTCTATAAAAGAACTAGGTTAACTGAAGAATGAGTATGTAGTTCAGAGATCAGTTACTGTTTTCTGAAAAATTATATTAATTACAGAAAATCCAAAAACAATTTAACTTTTGCAATGCATGCCGTACATAATCTGGTAATTATGAGCCAACCAAATGGATGACTTTTCTCCCAAAGAGAGATGCTAAGAATTTCCTTTGATCTCTTTCAAGTAAACTCTCTGTTATCTTACGAGCAATTATAATGAATTAAGACGTCCAGTTCATGCTTACTTTACTTCTTATCAGAGTATCAGCATATTTCATGTACACATCAGTTTTGTCTTCTGTGCCAACCCAAGTAGATTGAGTTGGAGGAATGTTAAAAATAGTTTTCACTGAAAATAATATTAAAAGTGTTGAAATTATTTTACAGAAAGTTTGCTCCATTTCATGTCATTTACTGTAGGTACTCTTTGTCTCCAGGAATGCATGATAATGCTTTACTGAATACCCTGTGAATTGGTGTCTATAGTGACATTACTATTTGCCAACTGAGAAATTGCCCCATATTCATTTCTAATGAGATTATCACATCACAGCTGATACCAGGAGATACTCTAAAAGCTTTCAGTGCATGAAAAAAAGATAATAATGACTCCTCTTTGCATTAAAAACCTAAATACTAAATGTTGAGCGTCTCTTAAAAACTTGAATAAAACAAGCATTAAGAGTTTATGGCCAAAAGTTCTAAGCTATGTTTTCCAGACCAGGTTTTGTCACCATTGTTGTTTCCATCTTGTCTTCTCCTTAAAATTCCAGACTTGTTTGGAAATTAACCCCTGTCAAACTTGGCCACTGAGTCAACAAGCACTTCCCCAGTGCCCCGGGGTCACAGGTAACAGAGGATGTGGCAATGATGAAGCAGAAGTCCAGTCTTACCTCAGGTGTTTTCTATGAAAGAAAACAAGCAGTATAAATATTGCAAGTACCAATGTCAATGATAATTAAACGCTTATTGTGAGAAGGAAGTTCAGGGCAGAGACTTGGCACAGGGCTAATTAGGAGAAGCACCTTCAACTGTGAGGTCTGAGAGAAAGCCCAGGGGGATGGAACAGAGATGGCTTAGGGGCCCAGGTTCCTCTTGGTGGTTCCAAGACTGGGAGATTTTTATTTTAGAGCTAGAGACTGGGACGTTCTCTTTTATGATGAATTTGTCTGCCCAGCGTTTCCCCACGGAGGCACTGTTGGTACGTGGGGCTGGGTGATTCCTTGCTGTAGGGGCTGTCCAGTGTATGGTAGGATGCAGCAACCCACAATATCTCCAGATGTTGCCAAATGTCTCCCGGTAGGTAAAATCCTTCTCCCAGATGACAATCTCTGGCCTGAAATAAGGATTTAAAATGTGTAAGACTGGCCGGGCGCAGTGGCTCATGCCTGTAATCCCAGCACTTTGGGAGTCTGAGGCAGGTGGATCACAAGGTCAAGAGTTCAAGACCAGCCTGGCCAACGTGGTGAAACCCCGTCTATACTAAAAATACAAAGAAATTAGCTTGGCGTGGTGGTGCGCACCTGTAATCTCAGCTATCGGGAGGCTGAGGCAGGAGAATCGCTTGAATCCGGGAGGCAGAGGTTGAAGTGAGCCAAGATGGCACCACTGCACTCCAGCCTGGATGACAGACCAAGACTCCATCTTAAAAAAAAAAAAAAAAAAAAAAAAGGTGTGAGACAGAGCTTACTTAGAGCAGGGTTTCTCAACCTCAGCACTGCAGACATTTGGGGCTGGGTCACTCTGGTGGTGGCTGTCCTGTGCACCATGGGGTGCTGGGCATTATCCCTGGTCTCCTCCCAGCAGATGCCAGCAGCACTTCCCACCCACTGCTAAGTTATAACATCCAAGCTTGTCTCCAGATATTACCAGATGTTTCTTGGGTGGCAAAACTGTCTCTTGTGTAGAATCACCAAATTGGAAACAGATAAGAACTGGCATCTGGGGTCACGGAAGAGGTGTGGGGATCATCGTTTTGAGTCTGTTCTCAGCTCTTCTTCCAGCTGGCCAGGCAGCTCAGGGTTTTTGCTGGAGCTTGTCACAGCTGGTTTGACCTGGGTCATTGGGCAAGCCTTCCCTGGGTCTCGACTTGTCACCTCTTCTGCCTATGAGGAAACTCTGGAGCTATCCACATCCAAGTGACTTGGCCAAGGTTCTGTTCAGCATAGGTGGCTTTTCTAGTACCTGACTTGTTAGCCCACAGGACTTTACCACTTCTTTTTAAATCTTGCCTTCAGAAATACAGGTTTGCAATCCTTTGTCCATAACCAAAAATAGAAAAGAAAAACATTGAAAACCCAGTGTTTCTAACATACTTGGCAGTGACACCAGCTCAAACCAACTAACATAAAATTAACATAAAATGAAAAGTCTTCATTCATCCCACAGATTATAGGTATTCATTTTGTTTCACTGCAGAACTATTTTTTTTTTTTTTTTTTTTTTTTTTTTTTGATACGGTCTCATTCTGTTGCCAGGATGAAGTGAAGTGGCTCGATCTCAGCTCACTGCAATCTCCGCCTCCTTGGTTCGAACAATTCTTCCACCTCAGCCTCCCCAGTAGCTGGGACTACAGGTGCCCGCCACCATGCTCAGCTAATTTTTTTGTATTTTTTGGTAGAGACGGGGTTTTCATGTTGGCCAGGCTGGTCTTAAACTGCTGACCTCAGGTGATCTGCTCACCTCGGCCTCCCAAAGTGCTGGGATTACAGGCGTCAGCTACTGCACCCAGCCTCACTGCAAAACTGTTAACATGGGTGACCACAGGCTGCTGTCCAAGACTTCACTTGAGCTATCATATGTGACATGAGATATTCACCATTACCTTATAAAACCCAAAACATTCTGCATTCTGGCACACACCTTTTCTCAAAAGTTTCTATCTCAAGACTATGGACCTGAGAATGTAATTGCAAGTGGAAAAGGGTTCATTCTTAACTTCTTGTGGCCTTCACCACCCGATGGTGCTGTTGTTTTTTGGTTTGTGGTATCATAATGTGCTTCCGTGTGTCCTCGGATGCAGCTTCCCTTATGTAAAACCTCCTTCCTTTTCTGTACTCTCCAAGCTTTAGAATAACCTGAGAACACTCAGGAACTGAAATGGAGCCAGAAAAGCTGGGCAGAATAGCTGTGTCATTTGGTTTTGGGCTCAGTTGTAAGTAGCTCTCAGCTGCCACTTCCCAGCCAATTACCTGAGATGCAAAGAACCATTTACACAAATCTGGGGGACAGAGTTACCAAACCTGGGGACTCCGTGGCTTGGGGCTATTAAACCAAAAGACATTTCTTCATTTTTGAAAGGCTAAATTCCATTAAAAAAAAAAAAAAAAGTCCGAGCATGGTGGCTTTCACGCCTTTAATCCCAGCAATTCCAGAGGCTGAGGTGAGTGGATTGCTTGAGTCTAGGAGTTCAAGAGCAGCCTGGGCAACATGTCAACACCCCATATTTACAAAAAATACAAAAGAAAAAAAAAAGTCAGGTGTGGTGTCACATGCCTGTAGTCCCAGCTACCTGGGAGGCTGAGGTGGGAGGATAGTTTGAGCCTGACAGGTTGAGACTGCAGTGAGCAGTGATTGTACCATTGCACTCCAGCCTGGGGAACAGAGCAAGACCCTCTCTCAACAACAAAAAATAAACAAACAAAAAAACAACCACCGGCCGGGCGCGGTGGCTCACGCCTGTAATCCCTGCACTTTGGGAGGCCGAGGCGGGCGGATCATGAGGTCAGGAGATCGAGACCATCCTGGCTAACAAGGTGAAACCCCGTCTCTACTAAAATACAAAAAATTAGCCGGGCGCGGTGGCGGCGCCTGTAGTCCCAGCTACTCGGGAGGCTGAGGCAGGAGAATGGCGCGAACCCGGGAGGCGGAGCTTGCAGTGAGCCGAGATGGTGCCACTGCACTCCAGCCTGGGGGACAGAGTGAAGACTCCGCCTCAAAAAAAAAAAAAAAAAAACCACCACCAAGTCCTTATTTGGTTTGTTAAAAAGAAAGAAAAATTGTTCTTTAGTGAGTATGGGACAGAGAAACATCTGGGACAGAGTTTCTCATCCTCTGCACACTAGATATTTGAGGCTGGGGGATTCCCTTTTGTGGGATGGGCTATCCTATGCAGTGTGGGGTGTTTACTGGCTTTGCTGGACTGCGATAACCAATATCTACCTCCCAGCTGTGACAGCCAAAAATGACTCCAGACATTGTCCAACATTCCCTGGAATGCAGAATCACCGCTGGTTGAGAACCACTGGTCTAGAAAAAGCATTTTAAAAGGAGTAACAGCCCGGGTATGGTGGCTCACATCTATAATCTCAGTGCGTTGGGAGGCCAAGGAGGGCGAGGAGATTGAGACCAGGAGTTTGAGGCCAGCTTGGACAACATAGCAAGACTCTGTTTCTACAAAAAGTAAAAAAATTAAAAATCAGCTAGGTGTGGTGGCTCACACCTGTAGTCCCAGCAACTTGGTAGGCTGAAATAGGAGGATCCCTTGGGCCTAGGAGTTCAAGGTTGCCATGAGCTGTGATCACACCACTGCACTCCAGCTGGGTAACAGAGTGAGGTCCTGTCACTAAAAGTAAAATAAAATAATAATACAATAAAAATAGTAATGCAAAGCTTTGACTTAATCAGCATTCTCTGCCTTGATACTATTGACATTTGAGGCCAGATCATTCTCTGTTGTCAGGAACTGTTCTGCCCACGCTTAGTAGCATCTCTGGCCTCTACTCACTGGATGACAATAGCAATGTCCATAAATTGTAAGAACCAAAAATATCTTCAGACATTGCCAAATGTCCTCCGGGAGTCAAATTGGGCCCTGCAAGAACCGCTGGTCTAGGCTAGTGCTGTAGTCTACAGAGTCATATTACTTTAACTTTGTGTGGTGCCTCATATTTTACAGAAAGTATTTTCTCTGTCTCTCTGTCTCTCTCTCTCTCTCTTTAAGTTGAGACAGGGTCTTGCTCTGTCATCTACGCTGTAGTGCAGTGGCATGATTATGGTTCACTGCACCCTCAACCTCCCAGGCTCAATTGACCCACCCACTTCAGCCTTCTAAGTAGCTAGGGCTACAGGTGCACACCACCACACCTGACTAATTTTTGTATTCTGTGTAGAATCGGGGTCTCACCATGTTGCCCAGGCTGTCTTGAACTTCTGGGCTCAAGTGACCCACCTGCCTTAGCCTCCCAAAGTGCTGGGATTACAGGCATAAGCCATTGCGCCTTGCTGCATTATCTCATATTTTGCTTCATTTAATACTTTTCTATTTCAACCCTGTGAGGTATTTTTGAGTCCCATTTTTGTGGGTGGGAAAACTAACCCCAGCAATCTATACAGTGTGTCACAGAGTTTTGTTTGTACCCTACCATGTTGCCAGATATCACATGGATGACTCAAGGATCGGGATATGCAAAGCCATTTGTCTTAATTGGCAGACTGGATCATATAAAATAATTTACATGATACTAAATAGACACCACAGTCAGCAATATGAAATGGATTCCAGGAACTTCCAATTGCAAATTAGCTCGTGTGACTGATGAATTACTTAATCTAGGAGGTTATAGCTGCAGGTGCCTAGAGCTTACAGGTTGCATGACTCAGAAGGTTTTTAGTTAGACATAATGGTGACCCAGCACAACCTTGCTCCAACCTAGAAAGGGATTTTTCAGTTGCATATGTGGGAAGTTCACAGAATTAAAGAGAAAACCATGAACCAGGAACGGTTGTCTTCAAGACCAGCTGAAAATTCTTTGTAAGCCTGATTGACATGACCCATAGCTACTCCCTATGGCTCCAGATGGAAGCCACCACTGTATTTGAAAACACTTGGTTTTACATTCTGTTTAAGTTTTACAGTGTTGGTACTATTTTATGTATATTTGGGATTAGATACTGTAGTCATTATTTATCACTGCAGAGCAAATTACCACAAACTTAAAGACTTAAAACAAATACCCATTGAGGATCTTACAATGACTGTGGGCCAGGAGTCTGGGCATAGCTTAGCAGGGTTCTCTGCTCAGAGTCTCACGAGGTTGCCATCAAGGTGCTGTCCAGGTGTTGGCTGTGTTCTCACTCAGAGCATTAGGTCCTCTTTCAAGCTCATTCAAGTTGTTGATAAAAAATGTATTTATTTATTTATTTATTTATTTATTTATTTAGAGACAGAGTCTTGCTCTGTTGCCCAGGCTGGAGTACAGTGGCAGGATCGAGGCTCACCGCAACCTCTGCCTCCTGGGTTCCAACGACTCTCCTGTCCCAGGCTCCTAAGTAGCTGGGACTACAGGCGCGCCACCGTGCCCAACAAATTTTTGTATTTTTAGTACAGAGGAGGTTTCGTCATGTTGATCAGGTTGGTCTCAAACTTGTGAGTGCCAGGGACTGGAAACCCAGAAGGCGATCTTAGAACTCTGCTTCCCACAAATGCCTTTGTGTGAGTGCGCCTGGGAACTGAATTATTATGTAGAGAAAAATGTGTTCTGAGAACCAGATAACCTAATGGCAAACAGACGTCTGGGGGAAATGGATATGTAAGATTGGCTTTGCTTGCCAGTCCTGACTCTAGTTAGCCAATTTGAATGTCATTGATTTATATTTGATGATAATAAAATCATGAAAAATCCCCTATATAATTGAATATTTTATTCTTGTCATGACAAAGTCTCCAGCAACGCATCACAGTAATTTTTTCCAGTTGCTCAGGAATGTGTATAGGGACTGTGGCTCCTCTGAAAACAGGATCAGAGGGCATCCCTCATAATGTGTGGGCAGGTTTCTGGGGATGGCTCATGCTTCCCTGCACACAGGGAATCCCATCAAAATTCTTCCTCTGTTGCTCTAGATGATGGATGAGCTGTGCCCCTCCTTTCCCTGCACCCAGGCCTTGCAGTGGGATGTTATCTCTCAGTGATTGGGAATTCTTCCTCGAGCACCCTCAAGTCTCCTTTCTCTCTGTCCTTACCCAGGATGTTCCTTAAAAGAACAGCACAGATGCCTAGGTCTGGTGCCAGGCTGGCTTGGTTGAATTGCTTACCAACTGGGCAGTGAGGATCCTTCCACTCACAGTAGGGTTTATTTGTCCGCATTGCGTTTTGGGGATATCATACATCAGAAGGCTTTACAGTATTAACAAAATAGCTTCAGCTTTGATCATCTCTTTTCTGAATTTTTTTATTGAGATGAAATTCTTATAAAATTAACCATTGTAAAATGTACAATTCTGAGATATTGAATACATTCACCACATTAAACCACCATCTGTCTGGTTTACAACGTTTTTGTCACCACCGAAAACAACCCTATACCCTTTAACAGTGATTCCACATTCCTCCCATCCCCCCACCCCTAGGAAACTGTCAATCTGCTTTCTGTCTCTATGAATTTGCCTATTTTAGACATTTCGTACAAGTAGAATTATACGCCCTGTGGCCAGATGAAAACAGGATCTCTGGGGGCTCAGTGCTCTCCAAGGGATCTCTGACCTTTCTTTTCCCATCTGCCCTTTCTCTTCTCTGTTCCTTTACTGAGCATAGTGTTTAAGGTCCATCCATGTTGTAGCATGTATCAGAATTTCATTCCTTTTCATTGCTGCATAATATTCCATTGTATGGATATACCACATTCAGTTTATCCCTTTGTCTTTCACCTTTTGGCTATTGTGAATAATACTGCTATGAACATTGAGGTACACATACCTGAGTTCCTGTTTTTGGTAGGATTTCTGGGTCATATGGTAATTCAGCTTTTTAAGGAACCACCATACTGTTATCCACAGCAAGTTTTACTATCTCTTAGTTTTTAAAGTGCTCACATTATAGACGATTCTCACCTTTGATTGAACATCCCACAATTACAGTATCTCCTGCCAGAACTTGTGTTGAGGAGAAAATAGGTTTGGCTTAGGAAGGTGCAGTTGGCAAAACCTCCCTTTACTTACCAGCATTTCTGAGACTTGTTTGTTTGCCCTGCAGCCTGTTGGAAAAGGCAGTGTCAAAAACAGCTCTGATCAAGTCTAGAAAAACTCATTATAACACATGGGTGATGTGTTTGTTGGTTGGGGGGCCAGGGGGTGGGTGTGGTTCCCAGAAATGGCACCACAGAGGTTGAGCTGACTTAGTGCTCAAGCATATAAGAGGCAGGCCTTGTAAACAGTGCAGAGAATGTGAATTTACAGAACATATGGGCTTTATTTCTCTATTCCCAAGCAATTTAGTTCTGGGTCCTTTGAGGACACTGATTAAATGGTCATATAAAACAATCACAGATTATAGGGTCTTGTTGTAGAATAATTCAGTCTGATGATTGTCACCACCCCAGAGGACAATAGGGCAATATTCCCATACTGCAGGTTCCAAGAAATATGATGAGACCTAGAAAAACGTGACTTCTTAAAAATATATACAGGCAGGAGGTAGGAATGGCGATTTACAGCAGTGGGAATGGAGGCTTTCACTGGGGTGAAGTGTTCCAGAACTGATGCTGGGTTGGGGGGGATGCAGGGGGTGTCGAACAATATGGTAATTTAATAAAAACAATTCAGTTGTACAACTGGGTGAATTCGATGCAATGTAAAATGGATCTCTAAAAAGTAAACATGTTTTTCATCAAAATTATTATTTTGAGACAGGGTTTCACTCTGTCACCCAGGCTGAATTGAAGTGGTGCGATCTCAGCTCACTGCAGCCTTAAAGTCCTGGGCTTAAGCAGTCCTCCCACCTTAGCCTCCCAAGTAGTTGATATTACAGATGTGCCCCACCATGCCCATTTAATTTAAATTAAATTAAATTTTAAATTTAAATTTTTTAAAATTTAAAAAATTTTAAAATTTTTTGTAGAAATGAGGTCTCACTATATTGCTCATGCTGGTCTCAACTCCTGGGCTCAAATGATCCTCCTGCCTCAGCCTCCCAAAGCACTGGGATTATACGTGTGAGCCACTGTACCAGGCCTAAATTATTTTTAAAAAGAAAATGTCCTAGAGTTGCTGGGAATGTGTGGAATTTCTTTAACTATTTAACAAAGGCCTCCAAGAGTCACTATATTGATTCCTCCAATGGATCTAATCAAACATGTAATTAGATGCCACATATATTCCACAGACACCATTGTACTGGGGGATGCTTCACTTCCTATTAATGGCTGGGCAGTCTCTGCCCATCCCCTGGTACAATGAGCCAGTCATGGGATATGCAGGGTCACATGATTGCAAGGTCATGAAATGACTCAAGAGGCCTGGGCAAAACCAGGTCCAGAGGAACCCGCCAAATCCATCCTGGAGTGGCTGCAGTTTGTCGCCACCTGTTGGTAGCTCTCTATTCAAAGCATAAAAATCTACAGGGGCAGTTCTGCCTCCTGGGACTGGCTGGCTCCCAGAATCCCGGCAGTAATTCCAAGACTGTCTGAGTTGGTGAGCTAAATCTGCTCCTCAGCCTCAACTTGGAGGTAGGGCCAGAAGAAAATAGGGTCTGTGGGGACTCCGCGTTTTCCAGGAGGGGTCTCTGACTTTTCCGTTGCCACCTGCCCTCTCTCAGCTCTCTAACCCCAGCTTCTCCCCGAAAATGTCAACCCCAGTCTTAGCCCGCCCTGGTCTTGGGACAGAAATGAACAGAGGATGGAACCAATGGCCAACCAGCTTCTGAATATTCAAATTCCAATTGTTTGAGGAGCTGTTATCCTTGAGTTTACTGGACTAACTTATATCCAGTGGAAAGAGCCTCTCTTGCAATCCCACATCCTCACCATCAACAAACACAATTGCACCCAGCTGATAAATGATGAGATTTGGGATTTTATTAGCCATAATAGCATAGAAATGGCTGAGTGACTAATTGCGAATTATTTTCCAGCAAAAAGTACTCCTGGCGACTGCCCAGACATTAATAGGAAATGAAGCTTCGCCCGGTATAATAGTGTCTGTGGAATATATGTGGCACTTGTATATTAGATTAGGTCCATTGGAGGGATCAATATGGTGACTCTTAGAGGCCTTCTTTAAATAATTAAAGAAATTCCATGCATTCCCAGCTACTCTAGAACTATTTCTTTTCTTTAAATAATATTGATGAAAATCATGTTTACAAGTTTTTTGAGGTTTATTTTACATTGCATTTAATTCACCGAGTTGTACAATTCAGTGGTTTTTATTAAATTATCAAGTTGTGCAATCATCACCATAAACGAGTTTGAGAATGTTCTCATTACCCAAGTGAGATTGTTCAAGCCCACTGCTGTGAGTCCCTATCCCCACATCCCACCTGAATACATTTTTAAGAAGTTATATTTTTCTGGGCCTCATCATATTTGTTTGAACACAGGTCATGTGAATTTTGCCCTCTGGAATGTTGATGATCATCAGATTGTATCACTCTGCAGTATGACCCTATAATCAGTAACTGTGTTATAGGACCATAGAAGCAGCATCCTTAAAGGACCTAGAATGAAATTGCTCAGGCATGGGGAAATAACACCCATGTGTTCTGGAAGTCCCCACGCCCCTCACTGTTCGTGATGCCTGCCTGTTTTCCACTTGAGCACTGTCAGCTCACCCCTCTTCTGCCATTTAGCCTGGCTTCTCTTCCCACTTCTAATTACAGTCATTTTCTGCAAATCGCCTATGGAATTCATTCCTGTACTTAGCCCCTTAAGACTGATTTCTCTTATAGGCAAGTCAACACCTGTCATTGCTTGTGTATCTTAGGCTGCTGTCATTTGGAGATGTGCATAATTATTTCAAAGACATAGCTAATAGAAAGAGTAAGGGAAATATACTGAATGTTGGCACATTACACAGTTGTACCAAAAAAAGAGCAAATCACAAAGCTTTAACTTAGACATGGAAGCATGTGGGGTATGATTGAGTAAGTATTTTTAAAAGAGAGAAGAAATCCAAAGCAGTATAATTTGGGAATATGCAATAAACCACCAGGCCTGGTTCAGGCAGTGAATAATGAGTTCTTACCTACAAATAACAAAATTGGTAAGAGGCTTGATCTGTTGGTGATGTGGGACTTGACAGGTGGGATACCTTTGGAAGTCTTGCCCAGCTAAAAGCTTAAAATCTGATCAGCTCTTTTCTTTTTTTCTCAGTCAGTGTTATTCACTTTATTTCATTTTATTCTGGGGCACATGTGTAGGATGTGCAGCTTTGTTACATAGGTAAACATGTGCTATGGTGGTTTGCTGCACAGATCAACTTATCACCAAGGTATTAAGCCCGGCATGCATTAGGTCATTTTCCTGATGCTCTACCCCCCACCTATCCTCCCCACACAGGCCCCAGTGTGTGTTATTTCCCTCCCTGTGTGCATGTGTTCTCGTTGTTCAACTGCCACTTGTAAATGAGAACATGGGGTGTTTGGTTTTCTGTTCCTGTGTTAGTTTGCTGAAGATAATGGCTTCCACTTTCATCCATGTCCCTGCAAAGGACATGATCTCATTCTTTTTTTGTGGCTGCATAGTATTCCATCCAGTATATGTACCACATTTTCTTTATCCAGTCTATCACTGATGGACATTTTGGTTGATTCAATATCTTTACTATTGTGAATAGTGCTGCAATGAACATACACATGCATGTATCTTTATAATAGAGTGATTTATATTCCTTTGGGTATATACCCAATAATGGGATTGCTGGGTCAAATGGTATTTCTGGTTCTAAATTTTTGAGGAATCACCATACTGTCTTCCATAATGGTTGAACTGATTTACATTCCCACCAACAGTATAAAAGTGTTCCTACTTCTCTGCAACCTTGCCAGCATCTGTTGTTTCTCAGCTTTTTAATAATTGCCATTCTGACTGGCATGAGGTGGTATCTCATTGTGGTTTTGATTTGCATTTCGCTAATGATCAGTGATATTGAGCTTTTTGTCATATGTTTCCTGGCCGCATGAATGTCTTCTTTTGAGAAGTGACTGTTCATGTCCTTTGCTTACTCTTTAATGGGGTTGTGATCAACTCTTTTCTTTTTGAAAACTTTATCCTGCAGATCAAATATTGCTCTGAAGTGGACTGTAATGAGCAAGGACAGATTGGTTGTTGAAGTGAGAGTGATAGAATCTTTGGGAGAAAGTGGCCATACAGTTTTAGAATCTATAATGGTAAATGACCAACATAGTTTGGCATGTGCATTGGGGTTTGGGAAAACAGAGTTTAGCATTGTTCAGATAAAAATATAGGTATTATCTCCTGGACAGGGAGTCTGAGGAAGAAACAGCTCAAGTGCTAGGATGTACTCAAACATGAAATGTCTGCACATACAATCACAAAACCATAAAATATCCAACAGAGAGAGGGAAAAAAAGAAGCATTGAAAGAAAGCAATGTGGCCCTATAGGGTTTCTCTTTAATGAACCTAGACTTTGAAAGAGAATATTTGAGAAGTTGAAGAAGGGCTAAAGGAATGGCTTACCTTTCTATATATAATGTTAAGAAGACCAAAATCCCAAAGGTACTGATAAGACTGATGAGAAAAAGACTCAACTTCATTCCCTGATTTGTAGGTCTACCCTGATTCAATCTCCTTGCCCTTTCACCAGACAGCATACCTGCTGCATCAAAACTAACCCATCACCCTTACCCTCCATTTAAACTGCATGCAACTTCTGAAACTGTAATAACAGACATTTACTCACCAAGAATTGGCAGGGGATGACATTTTGCCATATTTTGGGTTGAACTCTAAAGAGTGGTAATGAGGTTCTTTGAGACAATTGCATGGAAGTGCTCACCTGATTCATTCCAAAGTGCTGACTGACAGCCTCACCTGCATTTTGGGGATTCCTTGTCAGATTGATCTACTCATAAGGAGTAAGCCTCTTTTTGCATTCTTCAGCATCCCAAATTTATCCCTCCCCTGGAATCCCAAACATCACAGTTGCTCCTCTCACATTTAGTAGGAAATTTTGCTCTAAAACCTCTGAACAAACAAGCAAGCAAACAAACTGACAGACACCAAATGAGTGTCATCAGATCTGCCTCCCTAACTTGTTGTACTCAGTCCGTAGACAGGCCCTGATTGTAAACTGCTGTGATGATTCCCCACTTGGCTTCACAAAGCCACCTTCCTTCTCAAAACGCTTGATCCCATCAGGTCCACATCCATGCCTTCATGTCTACTGACATCTAACTGGCGTTGGCGTCTTCTGGAACTTCTTTTCCAAGGTCAGAATTGATATTTTCATTGTCAAACCCAATCAATACCTTTGTGGTGATTAACACTTCTGGTTATCCCCTTTGTTTCAGTATCCAGGGAGACAGCGTTCATATCATGAGTGATGGTGGGGACAATTCCAGAATCAGAAAACCTAGATCCAAATTCTGTCTTTTTCACATAGAATCTGAGCTGGTTTAAAAAAAAAAAAGCCAGATGCAGTGGTTCATGTCTACAATCCCAGCACTTTGAGAGACTAAGGCAGAAGGATCACTTGAGCCCAGGAGTTTGAGACCAGCCTAGGAAATGTGGCGAAACCCCGTCTCTACAAAATTTTTTTAAAAATACAAAAATCAGCCAGACATGGTGGTGCATGCCTGTAGTCCTGCTTACTCGGGAGGTTGAAGTGGGAAGATAACCTGAGGCCAGAAGGTTGAGGCTGTAGTGAGCCATGATCATGCCACTGGACTCCAGCCTGGGTGACAGAGTGAAACCTGGTCTCAACAAAACAAAACAAAACAAAACAAAACCCCACCTCTGTACATGTCAGCTTCTCCACTCCACCTATAAAATGGGAAGGAACAAATGACATGATTACAAGTTATAGTATCTGCAGAGTGAAGATAACACCCAGCATATTGTTAGCCCTTAGTACACGATAATGGCAGTGACCTTGTTTGTTTCCTCCAGCATGAGCTACAAGTATTTTCTAAACTCAATATGATCAAAATAAATTCTTTAGTGTCTCTTTTCTAGATTGACTGCACCTTCAGTACTTCCTCACTCAATCAGTGGGATCCTCCATTATCCAGTTCATGGGCTAGAACCATTTATTCTCCATGCTCTTATCCACTTAGTCATCTGTTTGTTTGGCTGAGTTTCCAAAATACCTCTTGAATTTACTTCCACTCTGTCTCCATCATTACTGCCTTTCAGCCTCATGCTTAGGACTTTGACAATAATACACATTTGGACATCTGAGCACCACCTCCCTTTTTGTGGTAAAAGTCTGTGATTTTCTTTCCATGTTCCTACCTTGCCTCTCTACTCACCCTCAGCTTCTGTGCTTACCTGGTTCCTTGCTAGTCCCTTAGTTTATTTCCTTTCCATTCAGAATATTCTTTGAATGTGGGTTTTGTACTGGCACTTTGAAACAATTTCCATTGTTTTCCAATAACTCCCTGATCAGTCTAGCTCTAAAGTCACTCTTGGGTAATTTGGCCAATATTCCATGAATACCAAGATTTCACAGGATCACAGGGATAAAGGGTTTGACAGCCAAGGGTGATATCCATGGTAACAGCCAGTGAGAGGAATGCCTTTTGTGCAAAGTGGAAGAAAGTTGATTAGGAATGGAGTGGGCTTGGAAAACCAACTAATATTGAGATAGCCGGCATACTCCAGCAGCTGAGTTTTAGAGCAGAGCACACATGGATGTGGAAGATCTAGAAATTGATTTCCTTAGAGCATCCCAACCTTTTGCACCCCATCAGCATGTCTTTGTGTATCTCTACAAGTAGGTGTATTAGTCCATTCTCACACTACTATGAAGAAATACCCAAGACTGGGTAATTTATAAAGAAAAGAAGTTTAATTGGCTCATAGTTCCACATGGCTGGGGAGGCCTCAGGAAACTTACAATCATGGCAGAAGGGGAAGCAACATGTCCTTCACATGACAGCAGGAGACAGAAGAATGAGAACCCAGTGAAGGAGGAAGCCCCTTATAAAACGATCACATCTTGCAAGAACTTAATCGCTAACACAAGAGTAGCATGGGGAAACCACCCCCATGATTCACGTACCTCCCACCAGGTTACTCCCACAACATATGGGGATTATGGGAGCTACAATTCAAGATGACATTTGGGTGGGGACACAGCTAAACCATATCAATAGGTGAGCCCCAGTTTGAAGACTAGTGGCTTAGATTATTGGATTTGGCTTGATACTGGTGTCGTTTTCTGCAAAACTCTGTTAGATCTACAGTCTACCCATTTTGCCTCTATGAAAATAATTTTCCCACAGCGTGTATCATTTTTCTTTAAAAACTTACCTCATCATACTGGCAAAACTGTTGCTCCTGGCCCTCTGAGATAATCCAGGATCGTGTCTACATCCCCAAACCCTTAACATAATCACATCTACAAAATCCCTTTTGCCATGGAAGAAAACATATTCAGGATCAGAGTACTAGAATGTGGACATCTTTAGGGGCTGTGATTCTGTCTACCCAACTTGGCTTCCATTGATGTAGTTTGTAAAGATGGACCTTGATCAAACTCTTTTGTGGGCACATCACTTAGCCATTTATATGTTTAGGAGTTCATTAATAATATGTAGCATTGTTTGTGAAAATAAAATCATAGTTATAGAAATAGTAGTGTTGATTTAATTCATAAACAAGTAATGTGAAACATGAACTTTTCTGTGTCATCACATGTCAATTTTATACAACATATAGTTTTAATTTTTAAAAAATATATATTTTATATATGTGTGTGTGTATATATATATATATTTTTTGGGGGGGAGTTGGGACAGGGTGTCACTTTGTCACCCAGACTGTCATCCTCTCACTGGCTGTTACCATGGATATCACTCCGTCACCCAGGCATGATGTCGGTTCACTGCAACCTCCGCCTCCTGGGTTCAAGTGATTCTCATGCCTCAGCTTCCCAAGTAGGTGGAATTACAAGCACATGCTACCACACCCGAATAGTTTTTGAATTTTTTTGGTAGAGACAGGGTTTCACCATGTTAGCCAGGCTGGTCTCGAACTCCTGACCTCAAGTGATCCACCCACCTCGGCAAAGTGCTGGGATTACAGGTGTGAGCCACCATGCCCGGCCTTAATTATTTTTTTTAAAGACAAGGTCTCACTCTGTTGCCCAGTCTGGAGTGCGGTGGCTCAATCATGGCTCACTGTAGCTTCAAACTCTTGGGCTCAAGTGATTCTTTCACTACAGCCTCCCAAGTAGCTGGGACCATAGGCATGTGCCACCATTTCTAGCTAATTTTTGGAGAGACGGTCTCGCTATATTGGCTAGGCTGGTCTTGAACCCCTGGCAAGCAATCTTTTCACCTTGGCCTCCCAAAGAGCTGAGATTACAAGTATGAGTCACCATGCCCACAATAGAGATTTTTTTATGCTGATTGGTATACTTGAGCCAGTTCAGGGATATCTGATGGATATAGAGAGAGACAAAGGTTTTGGTACAGTAAATTAATTAATTCTGTTATGACAAAGCACATAAACAAATCAGAATGTTCTTCATCATAATCAGACATGTGCAAAAATTTAAAGTAAGTTTTGCGCTTTCTGTTGGTTGATCGATTGCTACCCGAGCTTCAGTGCTGAGATGCGCTATCTCTCTGTTCAATGATGCTGCCTTTTGGTGTTTGTTGAACAATTTTTCATCGAACCTAATTTGGAGAAAAAGATGTTTAGCTGTAGATACAATGAAGGGAATTTCAGCTCTTTCTGGCTTCATATACTCCCACTGCTGCATCGTGGGCAGCAGGGGTATCGCCTGCGTTGGCTGAGTTCGTCCGTTTTCCCCTCACTGTTGCCTTTGATTTTGTCCTTTTTCTTAAGTTCCTCTCTCCATTCTGAAAACATTCTCAAGGGCTGAGCTCCTGCAAAATCCTTTCAATTCTGAATACCCTCAAGTAAAACATTATTCTTTCCTTTCCTAACAAACTTCTCATGAAAGTGGTTAACTAGCTTTCTCTGGTCCTTCTCATGAAAGTGATAATGGGCTCTCTCTGTCCTCTCTCTGTCCTTCTCATGAAAGTGGTAACTGGCTTTCTCTAGTCCTTCTCATGAAAATGATAACTAGCTTTCTCTAGCCCTTCTCCTGAAAGTGATAACTAGCTTTCTCTAGTCCTTCTCATGAAAGTGATAATGGGCTCTCTCTGTCCTTCTCATGACAGTGATAACTGGCTTTCTCTAGTCCTTCTCATTAAAGTGGTAACTAGCTTTCTCTAGTACCTCTCCTCTGGTTTCTTTCATATGCATAGGCTCTCCTGCATGGTACATGTATTCACACCCAAGTCTCTGATTTCAAAACCAACCAGCAATGGAACAGCAGGAAACATCAGTGTTCCCGCTTGTTAAAAAGTCATTTCTTGACAGGCATCTGAGATTAGTCACCAATCTGCTGTCAATGAATGAGTGTATCTAAAAGATTCAAAATACTGACTCTAAGAACTCATAGAAACAACAGTACAATGGCGGTTACCAGAGGCAGAGGGTGCAGGTGGAAGAATGGGGAGATGTTGGTGAAAGGGTACAAAGTTCCAGTTAGACAGCAGAAATAAGTTCAGGAGATCCATTGTACAACATGGTGACTGTAGTTAATGGTAATGTATACTTGAAATTTGGTAAGGGAGCAGAGCTTTAATGTTCTTAATCACAAAAACTGAGAAGTATATAAGGTGCTGGATATGTTAATTGACTTGATATAATCATTCTACATTGTATGCATATAAAGAACAGTCTTCAGATTATAATCCCTAGGGAGTGTTCCTCATACTCTACAGCAGTGGTCCCCAACGTTTGGGAGCAGTTTTGACAAAGACAAATTTTTCCCTGCACCTAGGGTGAGGGGGGATGGTTTTGGAATGATTCAAGTACATTACATTTATTGTGTACCTTATTTCTATTATTATTATATTATAATACATAATACAATAATTATACAACCCACCAAAATGTAGCTGAGCTTGTTTTCCTGCAACTAGACCATCCCATCTGGGGGTGATGGGAGACAGTGACAGATCATCAGGCATTAGATTCTCATAAGGAGCACACAACCTAGATCCATCACATGCACAGTTCACAATAGGGTTCACACTCCTATGAGAATCTAATGTGGCTACTGATCTGACAGGAGGCGGAGCTCAGGTGGTAATGCGAGTGATGGGGAGTGGCTGTAAATACAGGAGAAACTTTACTCATTCGCCTGTTTGCCTGCTGCCCACCTCCTGCTGTGCAGCCAGGTTCTTAACAGACCGTGGGCCAGTACCAGTCTGTGGCTGTGGGGTTGGGGACACCTGCTCCACAGAGTCAGCATACAGGTGGAAACAGCCTTGACTCTCACATTCTCCAAAGCTCGCAGGCAAAAATTGGACATCGGCTGTCCTGAGGTTACTTCTGCCTGTAAAACTAGGTGTTAATTTAATGAATGTTACTGCAGCGGGGGGGAGTAGTAATCAACTATTAGGTAATTCATAAAAGTCATCAGTTGAGAGAGCTGACAAGCTCCATAAATTCCCCCAGCTACCCAAGATTAATAATTTTATACTGAAAGCAAGTAATTATGAATTTGCCTCTAAATCACTTTTTTAAAATCCACACTCAAAAGTTGACAAACTGTCTTCATAAGTCAGACACCACTTATCAACCTGTTCACAGCATGGAAAACTCAGAGCTGCCTCTCCTTGATGGCATGCTTCTAAATGCAGTAACTCAGTCCTGCTGTCTTAAGGAAGGCAATGTTTAATGCCCATTAAGGGAACCCTTCTTATTTTGGTAGGCAGGGCTGCTATGTCTGCTCACCAAAGAATATGGATGCTATTCGATGGTAAAGTGACAAACAAAGTAGTGGTTAACCACTTACGCTTTTAAAGTTCTGCACACATTTATGAATTCAATAAAGTGTCATTTTTCAATGGAATTGTTAGAACCCCAAATCTCAGTGTTACACAATATACCCGTGTAACAAACCTGCACATGTACCCACTTAATCTAAAATTTAAAAAGAAAAGAAAGAAGAAACTATTGTTTTTTTAGCCTATAAGGTTAAAAATACAAATACCGGTCTGTTGTCAGATTCTGGAGACATCAAATCAAAACTCATTTGATGAAGCTGTCACTATGAACACCTGGGTTAATAAAGGAAGTACAGGGCAAGACACATAAAGGGTGAAGAATAAGAGATACTGTTTTAGAGCCTCCTGTGAAGGTAACTGTAAGGTGTCAGGAGAAACACCCTCAGAGCATCGGAAGTGACTCTGCAAAGGACCCCTGGAGTGTGCTGGTCCAGGGCTCACAGTGAACTGGCCTTTGGCCCATGAACCTGGGCATCCCCACCAGACACCTGTCACAGCCCACGTGCATGCCAACATCACCTAGAGGCAGTGGATTTCAGGTTGTTTTCTGACTTAGTTAGCTCTGGCCTTGAAAACTTGGTAGCAGTTTCAGGAGTCTCCTGTTTGAGGCTGAGATGAAGCTTATTTGTGCTATGGGCTGATGCTGCAGGGATGCCTTTGAAAAACAAACAAAAAACAATGATCAAGCTGGGTGTGGTGGCTCATGCCTATAATCCCAGCACTTTGGGAGGCTGAGGTGGGTGGATCCCTTGAGCCCAGGAGTTGGAGACCAGCCTGGGCAATATGATGAAACAAAAAATTTATATATACAAACTGGTGGCACACGCCTGTAGTCCCAGCTACTTGGGAAGCTAAGCTGGGAGGATTGATTGAACCTGGTAGGCAGAGGTGGCAGCATGCTGAGACTGCATCACTGCACTCCAGCTTGGTCAACACAATGAGTCCCCCTGTCTCAAACAAACAAAAAAACCTCAAAACAACCAATGATGATTATTTTTGTCATACCTTCATTCTGTTTTCCAAGTATCTCCCAATATTGGCTTTTTCTGTCAATCATAGAGCAAGCACTTACTAATTCATCCCACAGTGGTTGCCAGAAAGAGTTAGGGTCTAGCTGAAGAGGAGGGAGGTAAAGCTATTGCACACGTGCATGCTGTAGGGGTGGGCTCAGTACTGATCCTGTGTCCTCATGTGTGGGGTGCTGGCTTCCTCTTGAGCCAGTTCTATTCCCCTGGCCTCAGCTCTGGCAGATACTTCTTATCATGGGGTGGCTATAACTTGCAGCAAGGCCTCCTGGATAGCTTTTGGGGCCGGGTACCTAACTACAAGCAGAAATGGATTCTAGCATTCCCACTGACCTTTCACCGCTCTGGTCCTCGTGCCTGTAGTGTCTTTTCATAAACACAACCTGTTATTGGAGAGATTGGTGGAATATTGGATAGGAAAGTGCTTTGAACTACAGTAAGTGCACATGGATTGTATAAGGTCCCTGGGGTTGATTTATGGATGCTGCTTTGAGAAATGATTGAAATGAGGAAATTTATGACAATTCTCAGATATGACAAAAGACAGTGAGCTCCCAATTAGCCTTGCCTTCCCTTTCCCTACCTCTCTAGACTCTGCGGGGGCTGGTAATCTGGGGCCTCCATCAGTTCTTACAGAAGGGACCTTATATCAGTTGCTCCTTCAATTCTGCTTGCAATAAGCTGAATAGTCCCCCCGAAATCATGTGATTCCCACAACCTCAGAGTGTGACCTTTTCTGGAAATAGGGTTATGACGGATATAATTAGCAAAGTTAAGATGAGGTCATACTGGAGTAGGGTGGGCCCCCATCCAATATGACTGGTGTCCTTCTCAAAAAAGAAGACACTCGCAGAGGCATGATGTGAAGACATGCAGCACAAATGTCCTATTTCCACAGAGGCAGAGATTCGGGTGATAGATCTATGAGCCAAGGAGTGCCAGCAATCAAATAAATGCTTTATATTTTGCTTGTTTTTTTTTTTTTTTTTACATTTACAGTTTTTATACAGGTTGGTATTTATAAGATGTACTTTTGCACAAGTTTTCATGTCCAACTCTGTGTTAATCTTAAACCCTAAGGCTATTCATAGTTCCCCAGGAGAAACCTTCAGAACTCATTGTACAATTTAAGCAGTAAATCTGCAAATGCTTAGTAAGACCTCCCTCTGTCTGCTGCTAGACACAACTTTGTGGACAATGGAAATAAAAAGAAGATGTGGCTTCCATTGGGAGAATTACACAGTGGATTTAGGGAGATAAGATGTAAATGCCTCCCACACTAAGACGCAAAAGGGCAAAATCACTTGTCCAAGATCACACAAGTAATGACTCACAGAACTAGAATTTGAGCCTCACTGTGCCTGATCTACAGCTAAGGTTTTTACTGTTTCCTGAGTTACACAGAGTTGGTTACAGTGGATATTAATCGCATCACCAATGTAATCTTGCAAATGAAGACATTTCCATTATGTAGAGCATAGGAATGAGAATAATCAAATGATTCCAAATACCTTCCATTCTTTTTGAGATATCAAATCACCAATTAGCTCTTTCAAAATTGCAATACTGGCTTGGGCATGGTGGCTCATGCCTAATCCCAGCACTTTGAGAGGCCAAGGTGTGTAGATCACCTAAGGTCAAGAGTTCGAGAACAGCCTGGCCAACATGACGAAACCTCATCTCTACTAAAATTACAAAAATTAGCCATGTGTGGTGGCGGGCACCTGTAATCCCAGCTACTCAGGAGGCTGAGGCAGGAGAATCACTTGAACCCAGGAGATGGAGGTTGCAATGAGCCGAAATCATGCCATTGCACTCCAGCCTGGGCAACCGAGCGGGCCTAAAAAAAAAAAAAAAAAAAAAAATTGCAATACCCTTAGTGTAAATGGAAGACTAGCAATTCTCCCACCCTGAACAAGTCAAAAAGTAGCCTAACTATGCAAAACACAAATAAAATTCATCGGCCAGTCAGTTTGAAACTATCCCCAATGCGTAAGGAAGCAACAGAAGAAAATTCTGCAGTTGAAATTCTTCTCCTTTATTGGGTCAACATTATTATGCTTAGCTGATTTAGGGAATTAGATTCATCATAAATTCAAATCTGGTTCTATTTTAGGCATCAATGCCATTTTTTTTTTTTTTTTTTGAGACGGAATCTCGCTCTGTCGCCCAGGCTAGAGTGCAGTGGCACAAACTTGGCTCATTGCAAGCTCTGCCTCCCAGGTTCACGCCATTCTCTTGCCTCAGCCTCCTGCGTAGCTGGGACTACAGGCACCCGCCATCACGCTCGGCTAATTTTTTTTTTTTTTGTATTTTTTAGTAGAGACAGGGTTTCACCGTGTTAGCCAGAATGGTCTCGATCTCCTGACCTCGTGATCCTCCCGCCTCGGCCTCCCAAAGTGCTAGGATTACAGGCGTGAGCCACCGTGCCCGGCCAATGCCATTTTATAGTTAGGCTCAACCACCAAAAATTCTACCATTTTCCATCATGGTCTTGAAATAAACCCAGACTCCCTGCAGCATGACTGAGTTTCCATCATGCAAAATGAAGAAATAATCACCTGGAAATTTTCAAAAATCATTTTGCATTGCCAATTAAAAATTTACTCCTGCAAGACAGGGGCTTCTGTAAATCAGGAATGTGAGGGATTTGGTCTGATAATTCCAGGTGTTCTTCATGTATAGAGTGACACTTTGACACCCGCTTTGATTAAATTCAGGGTATTTCCACAGTCTTGGGTGACACATACTGAATATTGATACACATCCCAAGTATCTCATCTGAAGCCCTGAGAGCCAGGTGTTTTCTGGAATTCAGTTATGCATATTTTAGGAAGATAATATATGCCTTTACCGTACCTCCCAAGACACCCTCGGCAGGTGAAGGCAACATTCAATAATCAAACACGTTAATATTTTTGCAGAAAAATGTATGACTATTCCTCCCAGTGGGATGCAGGAAGATCACAAGTGGTATAATATAGTGCATTTTTGTAGTAATGCACTGGTAAATTAAATTGTGTGATGACAGACCATCAATACCGTGGGCACTTCCGATTTCTAAGTAAAACATCAGAGAGAGTCAATTCAGAATAAGTTAAATACCTTTACATATACTTGGAACATACATCTGTGACCTCTGGTTGCTTCGGTTTTTTGGCAAGAGGTTGCATCAGGGCTGTCATAGGTCTCTCACTGAGTCTCAGTTGGCCATGTGTTGATGGCCAGAGAACAAGAATGATCAGGGAACTTCTTCTCCAAGGATGAAATGGCAATGTGAAAAATGACCGTTTAAAAGACTTCTCCCATTGCCATCTGCCCTGTGAACCTGGCATTCTCTCAGAGCATTTTTGCTAGTTGAATGAATTGTCCTACCCACTCATTCTCAAGGCCGACAATGAATAGATCACACATTCTAACCTTATCATCTAGGTCAGGGGTTGCAAACATTTTCTGTATAGGACTGCATAGTTAATGTTTTCAGTCTTGTGGAGGATACAGTCAGCTCTGCAATTGTAGTTCAAAAGTAGATGTATAAAGGAATGGGCATGGTGTATTTCAATAAATCTTTATTTACAAATACAGGTAGTAGGCTGGGTTTGGCCCATGGCCATATTTAGGTGACCCCTGTTCCATGGCTTTTTTTTTCACTGTGGTTCACAATTCCATTATTATAGTTACTATTATTCTCATGCTTATGAGTATATGACAAACATAGAGTTAAAGAAAATGCGCATCTGCTCTTGATGGAATACAAAATTCCTTGGCCATAAGGTTATATTAAATACATTTCATATTGAGGAAAAGAGCAGTACCTGAAACATTTCATTTTTAATGAAGTCTGAAGGAGGGAGGACACTCCAGAAACTGTATTATTTTATACTTTTTCTGTTAGCCCCGATTGTCTGCTACTGGTATGCTTGTTATTAGATTACTCAAAAAATGTTTCTCAGGAAATTCCTATTTACATGGTGATGAATAGGTAACTTGAGTTAACATTTCCATCATCGTGGATGTTGGCTTTTTCCAGTTGCTGACAACTTTACTTTGTGTTTGCCTTTGAGTGTTGACACAACAAAGAACTGTCAATCCAAGCTTACAGACCTCCCTCCTGTTGGCTTTTGGTAGATGATGTGAATGGCACAAGATTGGACAACAAGGTCTGCACATATTTGTGTCTTTCCACAAGATTGGACTTGTGAAAATGTTTATTCAGTCATAAAAGCCACAAGAGCCAATTCTCCTTAGTACTAAGTACTCCTTATTACTTCTTAGTACTTCCCATTCACTTGGTAGCCAGAGCCAGGGACACACAGGCTCAAGCCAATTTACAACAGTCAATGTTGCAAACCAAACATGGCAGTATACTTAATCAGTATACAAATGTTCTAGATTAAACATTCCACAACACACAAAGTAACATTTAACATCCACATAAAGGGGATAGGAAAAGGAGTTAATGAACCAGTCCACGAAGAGTGATGTGGACAAGGAGAGTGTCCTGGGCTGGTCTGGATGATCGCCCACGTCTTGTAAAGAAGAGGCCTTGATTTGGGCAGAGGGTTCAGTGGCAGGTGCATGGAGGTGACCACAAGTGACAGCAACACGGGGTCTAGTGAGGTGGTCATGTGGAACAGGTGAAGTCCTGCTCTTTTATCCCCCTGAGTCCTCTGGTGAAGGGTGACAGTAAAGGGTTACAATCTCATCTGGTTGGGTGCAGTCTGTATTGATTGGGCGAACATCTGGTCCTATTGGGAGGATGCCTTCTGAAAAGCAAGATGGAATCTTCTCCTAAGATGGAGTCACTTATGTCAAGAGTGCTCCTATACGTTAGAGTTTCTCTAGGATTATAGCTTAGTAGCAAGGTGGGCTATTTGATCAGCAAGATGAGGCTGTTTGATCAGCATCGTAAATATTTTCAGGAATAAACTGTTTTTTAAAAAATCAGATATCGTCTTAGGTCAAGTCATGGGAAATAGATTCTGAAGTGCTCAGGAGATTTTTTATGGGGAGTGTATTCTTGGGGTCAACACTTTCAGGGGAGTGAGGAAAGGAAATTGAGTCCAAGGGAGGAGTTGAGTAGCACAGCTGTTGCAACAAAGACCTCAGCTCATTTCAGAGGGAGCTCTGGAGCCAGGAAGGTCCCTCAGAGGTTTCCCACCTTGAGGCAAGGAGATGCTGTCCCCTTGGAAAAGGCAGTTCTCTTTGACCGAGGCCGATTTCCAGAGACAGACTTTGCTAAGTGTGTCAGCCATCAAAACTACCAGCAGCAGCTGGGGGGAGGAAGACTTGGGTCTTCCCTTGACATCTAAGTTCCTACCACAGCACCCACCAAGGACGTTCTCTGTGCAAATTCCTTGGCACCATATTCTATATCTTCCTCTTCAAAATATACTTTTTCACCCTGGATTACCATTTACCCTTGTAAATTCCTTCAGTCAATCTCTGGAATATTTACACTGGTTTTCAGTGTTTACTTCTACATGGAATGTTCTGGAAGCTTTCACGAGAAAGTAGTATAAATGACTCATCCTAGTTTGCCTGAGACTGTTCCTATTTGAAAACTGGACCTCATCAGTCCTGGACACACTGGAATGTGGTTTACCCTATGGCAAACCAATCAGTCAAATTTCAACAACTAACCTTTCCACTTATTTCCTGTCTTCCTAAATATACTACAGTCAGTCTTCTTTAATAACTACACTGCCTGGGCTATGGCTAAGGACAAATGCATTCTCTTCTTCTTCTCACTGTTGAACATAGGATGCCTTTAATTCTTTTTGACATTTTCACAGTCAAAATTAAACCCATGCCATTAAACCTGAAGTCACAACAAAGTAACACAATACTAATGAACATCAGAAGCTGATAGACTGAGAAAATACTGATGCCTCAAGTTGATTCAGTCTGGGTTTTGATGCTCAATACAACAAAATGGGCATTACAAAAATCATTTGGTTTTCAGGGCTTTTTGTGTCTCAGAATTACGGACAACGGATGGCAAACCCTATTGCCATTCTTAGATCATTATCATTTTCAGTCTTGTACAACTGGAATTTCATTTGGAGGGGACATGCAAATGAGAAAAATGGCCAAGCAAATGACAGTTATGAGGATTATAGATAAATAGAGACTCAAGGGGATAAAGATGCATACTTATTATTTTTGAACACACAAATCGGAATGTAGGTTCCTCATAATAAAACAGGCTTAACCAATCTTCCTGCTCTGTGCCTATAGTTTGGATTGTGTATTTTATCAGAAGAGACTTATTTTCATATAACCTTTGATAATAACAGAGGAATCACCATAGTTACTAGGTGTGATTGTTTGAGTCAGCTGGGTACCATTTCCCTCCACTCCTAAAACCTATTTGCCTGTGCTTGTGGCCACACCCACTTTAATGAGCATTGGATGAATGATCTAACACAGCATTCCTAAACCTTGGCACTATTGACACTTGGGAGAAGACCATGCTTTATTGATTGAGGGTGAGCACTGGGCTGTATAGTTCTTTGTGGTGGGGGCTGCCTTGTGCATTGTAAGATATTTACCAGAATTCCTGCCCTCTGCCTACTGGATACCATTAGCATCCCCCAAATTGCAACAACCAAACCTGTTTCTACATATCATCTTCTGTTCCTGGTGGGGTAAAATTACTCCTGGGTGAGAATCCATCTAATACTAATTTGAAAAATGTCCTTGAAACGTGGGCCTTTAAATTTTCCATTGTGCTGTTTCATAGTAAGTATAGGCTCTTCATGGCAGTACCACTGTGATAGGCATTGTGACTTAATCCCTTCAGATATGTTCTTTGTCTTCATTTCTCACTGGGGGATTGGTAAACACTGAGTATCAAGTGTGGGTCAAAGAGCTTCCATGCTGATACCTTAAAATCTATTTTCTGTAAATAAAAGGCGGGGACAAAAAAAGGAAAATAATGACCTTTCTTACCTCGCAAGGAGAGACACCCAATTGTTCAAACCCACATCCATGCAATCTTAGTCTTGCCTGATGATGTCATGGTGAATGAGCAGATGGGGAGACCCTGCCCAGTGGTTTTGTCATTCTTGCAGTAGGAGGTTAAGGATCAATGTTGACAGCACACTATTCCATTTCAACAAGAATCTAACATGAAAAGCCATGCTGGAAGATTGATTACAGTTTCAAATGCCATTTCTGGGGGGAAAAATAACATTTCTGAGACTTTGATTAAACCTCAGAAATTGTTGCTAGAAGCCTAACTTCAATAAAGCAAAATCCACATTTACAAAAATCTATATGGAATAGTAATTTTTCTCTAATGTGATGTTCTCTTGTGAATTTTTTTTTACCAAGTGGGATTATGCTTCATATTTCAAAGCATAAACAATAGATTTATACATTAATAAATAGTTTAAGGCATATACTAGATTTTTGGTCTAAATGTCAACAAGTTAAAGGGAAAGTCTTCAATAGGTTCAAAGCTATCTTCTTGGCTTTCTTCTGAGACCATTTTCTACTCATTTCTAGGACTTTGTATGAGAGGTCAAAAAATTGTTTCTGCAAAGGGTTAGATAGTAAATAAATATTTCCAGCTTTGAGGTACAAATAGTATCTGTCACAACTACTCAACTCATATTGTAGCACAAAAGCAGTAAGGGAGTGGAGGCAGCTGTGTTCTGATACACTTTGTATTACAGACACTGAAATTTGAGTCTTACATACTTTTCACATATCCCAAAATAATATCCTTTTTTCAACCATTTAAGCATGTAAGCCTTATATGAAAACAGGTATCAGGACAGATTTTTCTTGTGGGCCATTGTTTGTGCAAACCCAGCCCTATTCAGAAAATAGCTATTGAGTGTTTGCTATGGTGAACAAATGAGATGTGGTCTCTGCCTTCTTGATCCTTAGAGCTGTGGAAAGGACAGCTGTCACCTGAATAAATCAGGAAATAAATGAATCTATTATGCAAGTAGTAATAATTGCTATCTGGGGGAAAAGAGGTGCTATGATAGTCAACAGTGGGGGAGCCTGCTTCATATAGGGTAATGATGGAGGGCTTCCTTGCGGCAGTGGTGTAAGCCGAGACATGAGGATGGGTAGGAGTTAGGCAGAGAGTGGGAAGAAGAAAAGTGAGGAGAGAAATCCTTTAGACCAGCAGTCCCCAACCTTTTTGGCATGAGGGACCATTTTTGTGGAAGACAATTTTTCCATTGACAGGGAGGGGGATGGTTTTGGGATGATTCAAGTGTGTCACATTTATTGTATACTTTATTTCTATTATTATTACATTGTAATATATAATGAAGTAATTCTACAGCTCACCATAATGTGGAATCAGTGAGAGACTTGAGCTTGTTTTCCTGCAACTAGATGGTCCCATCTGGCGGTGATGGGAGACAGTGACAGATCATCAGGCATTAGATTCTCCTAAGGAACACACAACCTAGATCCCTCACATGTGCAGTTCGCAATAGGTTTTGTGCTCCTATCAGAATCTAATGCCCTGGCTGATCTGACAGGAGGTGGAGCTCAGACAGTAATGTGAGTGATGGAGAATGACTGTAAATAGAGATGAAGCTCGGCTCACCTGCCATTTACTTCCTGCTGTGCAGTGTTATTCCTAAGAGGCCTGGGTTGGGAACCCCTGCTGTAGTAAAGAAAGAACTCATGAGGCTGGGCACAGTGCTCACACCTATAATCCCAACACTGTCAGGCTGAGGTTCTGTTTAGCCCAAGAGTTTAAGACCAGCCTGGACAACATAGTGGAAACCTATCTCTATAAAAATTAGCCAGCTGTGGTGGTACACCTGTAGTCCCAGCTACTTGGGAGGCTGAGGTGGGAGGATTACTTTAGCCTGGGAAGTCAAGGCTTCGGCTAGCCATGATCACACTGCTGTCTGGGCAATAAAGTGAGACCCTGTCTCAAAACAAAACAAAACAAAAACAAATAAATAAAAGCGCTCATGTCATTTAATTATGTCAATATATGATTACCCAGAGTGTGATTATTCATCTTTTGAATGAATTCACAGGAAGAGCCCGATGCCCTTGGTTTGACTCTGCTAAGAGCCCCTCAGTTGCTGAACCTGCACACAGTCATCTCAGTAAGTTAAGATCTTCCTGAGGACAATGGCGCAAGATCATCTTCAGCTGTTCATAGCGTAAGTATGAGAGGTGCATGTGTTTGTATCTTCACCCTGATACTCACATGTTTGACTCACACGGACTGTGTGGTCTAAGTCAAATAGTGGTATGCGGTGACCTTCATAATGGTGTTCGGGGCATTCTGATATTGCAGGGATGACATGCACATGGTGCTATTGCAGCTATCTTTCATTCAGAAAGAACTTTCCATCAAAAGGTCAAAGGGGGGCATCTGTGGGGCAAATATATTTTTATAGAGAAAGACTGTGCTGGGCCAATGTGGGCAGCGTGCATAATCTGATGAGCATAAGCAAGTGGCCTGTTACGTGGCAAGTCTAGAGGAATATAGGGATGGGGGCTTACAAATTATTTAATGCGTCCCCTGGACCCTTGAGTTGGCTCTAGTTCAATCAGCAAAGGTACAGAAACATGGCACAGTGGGAAGGCTCACAGTATACCTGTTCTTAGCTGATCAGCTGCAGCAATACCTGAGGGACAGAATGGGGTCCCTCCCCTCAGGAAGAGCTCCTCCGCCTGGTGGAGGCGAGGGCTGAGGGCATACCCAGGTCTCTCCCTGCAGGAAGTTCTTTTTCCCCTGGTGGAGCTGAAGGTTGAGGGCATACCCAGGACCCTCCCTGCAGGAAGAGCTCCTCCCCCTGGTGGAGGTGAGGCCTGAGGGGCAGAGCATGGTCCCTCCCTGCAGGAAGAGCTCTTTTCGCTGGTGGGAGGTGAGTGTGCATGGTGAAAGTCTTTAGGGTGGATGAGGGAAACATAGTTTTAAAAGCCCCTGCGGGGAAGAATCCCTGTTATTTCACAACTGTTCTTGGACATGTCTGCGCCACTATGGCACTATGCTATCAGAACACCAGAGGGCACAATATTTGGCCATTCAGAGCATTCATGGTCCACCACAGCAGCTGGCTCAAAGAAATGGACAGGAAGATGCTTTTGGAGGAGATATTTGATTCAAAGCAGTGTGAAAAGACTCCCAAACTCAGAGACCCTGGGGCTGGGGATTCCATCCCATCCCAAGCTGGCAGTGTGTTCCCAGGAGAATGTTTCATCTCTGCATGCCTTAGTTTCCTCCTTTGTAAAAAGTGACTTAAAGACGCTGGGCCTGGTGGCTTAGGCCTGTAATCTCAGCACTTTTGTAGGCTGAGGCGGGCGGATCACCTGAGGTCAGGAGTTTGGGACCAGTCTGGCCAACATGGTGAAACCCCGTTTCTACTAAAATACAAAAATTAGCCCAGTGTCGTGCCATGCATCTGTAGTCCCAGCTACTCAGGAGGCTGAGGCAGGAGAATCCCTTGAACTCGGGAGGCCGGGGTTGCAGTGAGCTGAGATCGCGCCACTGCACTCCAGCCTGGGCTATGGAGCAACACTCCATCTCAAAAAGAAAAAAAAAAAGGGGGTACGGGGGATGAGCGGCAGTTTCATAGGGTGCTTATAAAAGGTAAGAGACGGCCCCTGTTTTGGGAAAATGTGGTGAAAACCTGGATAATCCTGCCAGCCAGGGCAATGGGAGCTGAAAGCGGGCTTGCAGGGTGATTTAACGATTTTCAACAGGCAGCTTCAGGGGTTAGGGATGGTAGTAGTTATGTGTCAGGTAGACTTTGCCCTTCAGGGAGAATTTGGTAAAGTCTGGAGACATTTTTGGTCGTGAGAATTTTGGAGTGGGGCGCATGTAGTGGGTGGAGGCCAGGCGTGCCGCTAACCATCCCACAGTGCACCCACAGTTCCTCACAAATCTGAAGTGTCATGCTGAGGGCGACAGACCCTGCTCACCGCAACAAGAGGATTTAACTTAATCTTCTCTTTCTTCCTAAAATAGTCAATGGTCTTTTACTTTGAGGGATAGGAGTCAGAATAAGAATTAAAGAGAACAAAAGGACAATGACCTTTTAGGATTTTTCTTTCTACTAAATTTAAACCCCATAACAGAGGATTCTCTGTCTGAAAGCAACATCCGTGGAGGCTTAAAGCCTCAGCTTACATTCATTCCTAACACTGAGCAGCTTAACAGATTCATTTTCCATTATGATTTCTGTAATTTGTTCTTTAAAAGGATTGAGTGTTCCTTTTTTCTGTTTCAGAAACAAACTTTTTGGGCGTTTTAAAGAATAATTTATTTTCTAAAGTCATTGATAATACATGGGCTGGCATGAATTTCTGACCTTGCTTTCAAAGTCTTTAGCACTGGCTAAGTAGGGTTTTATTTTTTTTTTTAATTCCTCTGGAAACTGTACATTTTGCCGGGAAATACTTTAAGTACCTTTTTTTCTTTTTGGTCATTTTAGTCTACAGGAGAGATTGACATTCTCTAGACCCAGCTAGAAGGGCTCTGAAAAAAAATGACAGATGCAGTAGCTAATTAAAACTATGCAGCTGAAAGGGTTCATGATTAATTCATGATAAACTAATACAGCATTCATTGTCCTTTCTTAATGTTCTGAGATAAAGTGGAAGTGTTGCAGTGGGGGTTAAAATATTTGTTCTAAATATCTAATAACAGTGTCCATTCTATCTTACTAGCATAAAGCCATCCTCATAGAGGTATTTTAATGTGCCTCACAATTCAGAATTCAGGGTTCTTACATACAGAGTATTAAACTCTCTCCCTCCCCTAAATGGATAAAGACTTTGGAGATTGTCAGGAAAACACTTACATTGTCTGTAGTTTTCCTGATTTGTTCCCCTCCAAGGAAAAGGTTTAGTAATAGGAAAACATAATTTTTTTTTTTCTTTTTGAGACAAACTCTCACTCCGTCGCCCAGTCTGGAGTGCAGTGGAGTGATCTCGGCTCACTGTAACCTCCGCCTTCTGGGTTCAAGCAATTCTTCTGCCTCAGCCTCCTGAGTAACTGGGATTACAGGCAAGCGCTACCATGCCCGGCTAATTTTTGTATTTTTAGTAGAGATGGGGTTTCACCATATTGGCCAGGCTGGTCTCGAACCCTGACCTTGTGTGGAGGCTGGAATTTTTCAGGACAGTTTGTCAGGCAAGAGGCTAGAGAATGGGAAAGGCTGATTGGTACCATCCGCGAAGAAATCACAGAGGTATCAAAACTGTCTTTCTGCGCCAAGTCGGTTCCTGCATGGGGGTCACTGGTCCGGGTGACATCACTTGTTCCACCAGAATGCAAAATCTGAAAAATATTTTACATACCAGGCTTAGGTTTTACAATAGTGATGTTGTCTATAGGGGCAATTAGGGAAGTTACACATCTTGTGACCACCGGCTCCATGACTCCTGAGCAGTAAGCAGGTTAGGAAGCAATGACGAGTTATCATGCAACTATGTGTAGGTCTTAGCAGAATGCAGGTCTCTCCCACAAGTGTAACCTTGGGACCATTCAGTGGTTTTACAAAGGTGGTTTTGGTCCCCAAACAAGGAGGGGTAGTTTTGGGAAGGGACTGTTGTCATCCTTGCTTTAATGTTAAACTGTAAACTAAAATCCTCCCATAGTTGGTTTGGCCTACCCAGAAATGAGCAAGGGAAGTTAGCTTGCAACATTACAAGCAAGATGGAACCAGTTATGTTAGATTTCTCTCACTGTTACAGTTTTTGCAAAGGCATTTTCAAATTCCTGTTGCTTTGTTACGTGATGCAGTCACACATCCCTGGATGATGGGGATACGTTCTGAGAAATGCACTGATGGGTGATTGTGTCACTGCGTGAACATAATAGAGTGTACTCACACAAACCTACTATACACGCAGGCTGTATGGCATGGCCTATTGCTCCTACGCTAAAAACCTGGGCAGCATGTGACCGACCGTACTGAATACTGCAGGCAGTTGTAACACAATGGTAATTATTTGTGTATCTAAACATAGAAGGTACCGTAAAAATATGGAATTATAATCTTATAGGACTACCATTATAATCTTATAGGACTACCATTGTATATATGATTCATCGTTACCCAAAACATCATTATGTAGTACATGACTATATTTATAAAATAAGTATGGAAACCGCAATGTTTCTTTTCCATGTTGCTTCTTTATGTAGTATTCAGCACGTGGGAGATTTTTGTCAAGAAGTGCATTTAGAACTTGTCTTTGGTAATACCTGTACCACCCTCCAAACTGCTCAACTTATACTTTTACCCAAGACAGGGTACACGTGACAGCATAATCACTGCTGAATACAATCTCCAGAGTTGTCTCAGGGTTTATAGACATAGCAGTGGATTTCACACTTCCCATTCTGTGTTTGTCTCTGCACGGTTTGCAGAATCAGGATTAACACAGGTGCTGTGGCTCTGTGGACCTGTGAATTAGTGCAAGAGCAACAAAGCCTGTCTTGCTTTTTCTCGGCAAGTACACTCTGGCTTCAGAATTGAGAATAACTTTGTTATATGTTTTAAAACATAGTGTGTAGAAGTGCCTAAGGAAGAAAACATTGCATTTATAAGAAGACATCTTACAAACACTCCAGCCAAACACTTAATTTGCTATCTTTACATCCATTCTAGTGAAAGCACTTAGAATGCTTGACTTTATGTGCAGTGCTTGGCAAACTGCTCCTGTTGGAACCCTCAGGGTTCCTCAGGCTGCTCCTGGGAGCTTCTTCAGCCCTGGGGGGAATTGTCAGAGATTGAATTCCACTCACTTCTGTAAGAACAACACTGATTTTCATCTCTATTAGACATTCTTATGGACAGAAGTTCCTGTTACTAAAAACAATGACAACCACTGCTTTCTCTACCTGTTCTGTTTTATAACAGAACGCAACACTGAAGCTGAAAGATATTAAGCTGTTTACCTAAAGACTAGATAAGGTCTGTGGATAACCTCTCCTGTATCTTAGGCATGATTTCTTTAGCTTAATTATTGCATAGCGAAGGAAAAAATAATTTTTCCTCTACCCTCTACAAATGCAGATTTCTTTTACAGATGTAAATCTCTCTTAGAAAACAGTAACTTCTACTCTGTTTTAAGAGCTTCTCCTGTGTCTGCAATTACTCAAAATAATTCTTATGCCAAAGAGGCATATTGTGGGGTGATGTATTCTTGTCCTTTTTTAGTGTACTGATGTAAAAAAAAAAGTGATATATGCATATGTATGTATACACCTCTCTCTCCACTGTCTTCTACACTGTCTAGCCATGGGATCCACACCACCACCACTACAACTACCAGTGACCACCACAACAAAGAGATGCACGGATTTTAGTGGAAGAAATTATTTTTAGACTCAAAGATCTTTAATGCAAACAATCTGAGCCGTCTTTCATTTGTTTCTTAGCTGTCTCTTCACGTGTACCTGTGTCTCTATCTGTATTTTGGACACCTTGGGCTGAGTCATCTTCATCTCTTAGGTGTGCAACACTCTGGCCTCCTGGTAATCTGCCTGCATCCATCAAGGTCTCCCTCACCACCAGCAGTCAGAGACACCTTCTCAAAACCCAGACCTAACCCTGCCACTGGCCCTATTGGAATGCTTTGATGGCTTCCCATTGGAAGGAAGGTGGAATTTCAGAACCAGGCCTGGGTGGGTCTCCGTTGTCTGCCTCCTACCTTTCTTCCTACTCTCAGGTCCTCCCTGCATCTGCCTCCCCCTGGCTTTCTTTTTCCCCATCAGGCAACTTGTCTTAAAACCTGTCCTACTACCCAGGCTGTCTTCCCCTCAGGGCCACCTCCCTAGCCAACTCCTCCTTCCAGTAGGCTTCCTTCCTCTCTTTGGCTAAGTAATGCCCACTCCATGCTCCAGGCACTCTTGTTGCATTTGCAGTTTCATACTATTTCTTGTGTGATTATTTGTCCAATATTGATTATTTGAATAAGATCTGACTTTGCAAATACATTGCAAAGCTCTATGAAGGCAAGACCATGCAGTGCATCCTACTGTTACAGGAAAGGGGTCCCGAGCCAGACCCCAAGACAGGGTTCCTGGATCTTGTGCAAGAAAGAATTCAGGGTGAGTCCACAGTACAGAATTTGTTAAGAAAGTAAAGTGGTGAAAGTACAGCTATTCCATAGACAGAGTAGGGCGTTCCCTAAGGTAAGAGGAGAACGTGTTCACTCTAGGTACAGTACTTATTTATATATAGGATAAAAAAAGATCATGGGGTGATGTGCTCTGCTACAGGGGTTTGTGATAAAGGATTAATTTTCTTAATTGCTATATTTTACAAGAATCGATATTATTACATTTAAAGCAAAATTAGGAATGCCTCTGTTCTCAAGATATCAGGGTATTAGGCCACTCCCAATTCTGGGTCTGTTTACTAAACATTATTAATCTGTTCCTTTAACCATAAACATCTAGAGGCTAGGAACACCTAACTTTCTGGGAGTGCAGCCCAGCAAGTTCCAGCCTCATTTTCCTAGCCCTCACTCAAGATGGAGTCGCTCTGGTTCAAACCCCTCTAACACTATTGTATCCCTACAATGCACAGCGTGCCTCAGTAGATGTTTAGTAAATAACTGCTGAATACATGGATGAAAAAAAATGGTTTCAATGCCATATTAATACAATACTGATAAAAATTATATACATTTGGATTTCAGTCATATAGGCAAAAAACAACTTTCTGATATGATTTAGCCAATAACTGACACCAATATAAAAAATGATCTGTAACCCCCCAATGGATTCTCCTTGCACAGGTAGAGCTTGTTTATCCAGACAGAAATAGAGAAAGAATTGAATGCACACAGAGCCAGTTAAATGGAAGACCAGAGTTTTATTACTCAAATCACACTCTCTCTACATTTAGAGACAGAGTTTTTTTTTAAGGCAGATAGGGAGTTAGGAAGTGGGGAATGCTGATTGGTCGGGTTGGAGATGAAATAATAGGGGCCCAAAGTGGATTCTTCTTGCTGTCTTCTGTGCCTGGGTTAGATTATAGAACTGGTTGAGGCAGATTCCTGATCTGCATGGCACCAGCTGGTGCATCAGGTCACAGGGTCTAAAAAACATCTTGAACTCCAATCTTAGGCATTCCAATAGTGACCATATCCCTAGGACCATCTGGGGAGGTTGAGAGTCTTGTGGCCTCTGACTGCAGGACTTCTGAGCCATACTTTCTAAACCTGTGGCAAATGTGTTGTCCTACAGAGGTGGTGTGGTCCCCAGGCAATAATGGGATTTGTTTCCGGAAAAGGCTGTTACCATTTTTGTTTCCACGTTAACACTGTAAATTCCTCCTATAGTTAGCTCAGTCTGTGTTCAGGAATGAACCAGAGCAGTCTGCAGGTTAAAGGCAAGAAGGAATTGGTTAGATCACATCTCTTTCACTGTCGTAATTTTCTCACTGTTTTTGCAAAGGCAGTTTCAGATCTTTAACCCTGTCTGGGGTTTCACAAACTTTAGCCTTGTTCTATTGAGTTTATATCCTCAAATAGGGTAAAGCCTAATACCTGTTAAAAGATTTTCTCCAGTTAATCTACCCAAGATTCCAGAGGAAGCAAAAACGTCTGCTGCCTGGCAGCAAGTTTTTTTTCTTTTTCTTTATAGAGTTTTAAATTAAGGTCCATGAATTTCCTGCCATATTTTCCTGTCTGCTTCAGCTGCCTTACTGACAATCACTTAATAAGTATAGCAGTTCCTTAGTTTATACTGCATGTGAGATAGCTTGCTTATGAAAATAATTTTTTCTATATAAAATTCATATTAAATCCTCCATTTTAGGAGTGAGTTCTATAGAAAGTTCTGTGGAAATTCTCTATTTTAGGAGCGAGCCTGCAATACAGTTTTCAAATACAATATTATATTTGAAGTCAATCAGGAAGTGATCTATCTATACTACAACTTCTCATCATGTTTCAATGTACGATGTTGGAAGAGAGTAATGAAGTGTCCAAAATTAGATTGATTTTATAATTTAGGAGCACAGCCTTCTAATTTTACAATAATAATCAGTTGACAAAGAATGGTTAGTATAATACTTGTGTTAATCGATCCTACTTTCTATCTCTGTTTTATTAAAATCAACTCCGAATGTTATGGCATAGTAGAAATTTACCGTTTATGATAATAAAGAGTGTTTTCACAGTTTCCCCTTCTCTTAACATAAAACTTAGGTTCTTGCTTAGACTTCTAAATTTTTATGACTGTTTTAGTTTCTGGGAGTCCTTAGGGATTTTGCAGTTTCTTTCCAGGGACTGAGGGGCTTTGCTGTATGTTTGTGTAATATTTCACACCTGATGAATGGAGAGCCAGTTGATATTAGTCATCTGTCAACTTTATTTCAAGATTCCAGTATTCAGAGTGGGGATTGATTAAGTACACAGCCAATGTAATATACATTTACAATAATGAATCAAATGTCAATAATGAATCAAATGTCATTTCCTTGCTTATGTTCTTTGCTTTTTAAAATAAGGCCCAAACCAGTTATTCTGAGATCCAAACTTCGACTCTTACATAAATTTGTCTTTAAGGACATTTTTCTTTGCTAGGGAAAAAAAAAAAAAATTACCTAATAAAATCCTTAGCTTTGGAGACATCACCATACAAATGTAAAAGATAAGTGTGTGAAGCACATTTAATAACACTGAACCTAATAATGATAACTCAAACTCATTTTGATTTCCTATCTGCAAACCACACGTTTGAAGTATTAGAAAACTTTGTGAACTTTTTTTTTTAAAAATAATACTGTTGTGTACTTTATTTCAAATATTATCCTAGGTCCTCTTGTATGAGAATATCTAGAATCAGTTTAGTCTTTAATTCCTAGTTTTCTTCTTACTCCTTTGAAAAATATTATTTAAGTAATGTTTTTTGTTTTTTACTGCTAACTCCCCAAATTTGTTATAAGTAATATTTTTGATATTTTCTTTCATCGCATGTGGGAAGATTCAATAACTATGATGTAATTTCTTTAAGAAAAATTTTTGTCATACATGTCAGAAATTTTGAAATCCCATATAGTAACTCTAGACTCTCAAATTTCAAATCATATTACGACATCTCTGATGGAAAAACATGCTTCAGCTTTCTCTGCCTCCAACATGTAATTGATAACCTCGTGTTCTCATTTTGAGAGGTAGAACTAGTGAAATGGGGCCAAGCAAATGCTAAAAACAATAAAATGAGCTCTCTTGCTGTCTTTGGATGTTTCTTGGACCAAGCATGAAAAAGATGGATGATACAGAAAGGGAGGAGGGGAGATGATTTTTCGTTTGTGTATTCAGTGACGGGAAGGAGATGCCAAGGACAAAAACAGATGCCCCAGTGCCACAGTGAACATATTTCCTTAGCTCTGAGTTTGTTAGTGGGGGATTCTGTGGATTCACACCAAGAACGGCAGTCCAAGCAAATTTTGTAGTCTCATCTGACACATTTCTCCAAAGCTTAGCCCTTCTCAAACTCTCATATTTCAACCACTTTGCCCCGTTTCCCCGTTCACCTGCAAGCCACACATGACCCTCAGCACATATGACAAGAGCTGTCTTGCCACATGCAGTTTGCTTTGCTACCCACTGTTTAAATGAAGCCATATATATAAAACCATAAACTGGCTAGATGGGTGGATGAATGGATGGCTGGCTGGCTGGATGGATGGATGATATACAGACAGGCAGATATGTAGATAAATGATAGATCAATGGATGATAGATAGACAGCTATACAGATAGATGATGAATGGATGGATAGGTAGATGGATGGATAGATAGATGGATGCATGGATGATAGACAGATTATATAGATAGATGATGGATGATAGGCAGACAGATATGTAGATAGATGATAGGTGGATGGATGGACAGATAAATAGATGGATATATAGATATATACATATCTAGGTTGATATATAGATTGATGCCAGATAAATGGATGGATGGATAGATAGATAGATAGCAGCTTCCATTTCTGTACTTTTATGGTTTCCATGTTGAGAATGTTCTCAAAGGGACATGTTTGTGGTTAAATTTTCTGAATCAACAACAAAGATCACTCCTTCAAGAATGCTCTCTCAACATAAAAACCCAAACCAATTTTGTGTTTTTATAGCCTCTCTTTTCTCACACACATACTTAACTTATTTATTTTTTTGGCCAGAGTTGTGGCTTTATGAATCAGTATTAGAGCCATTATTATTATAGAGAAGGGTCAGCGGGCCCTCCACCTACTGAATGAGATTTCATTTCCATCCTGTCTCCTTTCTGCTTGTGCTGTGGGAGGGATGTTCTTTCATCACATCCTTTTTGCTTTTCAAAGGCGTTCTTCTCGACAGTAATCCACTCACAAGTTGTTATTGCTTCATGGTTTGTGTAGATGTGGGAGATCTGCTCTGCTTTAGGGAACTGCGCCAGAGGTTTCATGCATTTGTCTGTGATCACTGATCTAGAGACTTCCAGCTATTTGGGTTTCAGGGATATAAGAACAGAGAAGCCTTTAGAGAGTCCAGACCTCAGCCCTCCTCAGAAGAAGGACTTGTCTATGTTTGTTGCTAGGATAGACCCCTGACAACATGGCCACCTGTTCTGTTTTCTAATCCACGATGCTCGTAATGGTTAATTTTAGGTGTCAGCTTGACTGGATTAAGGAAGACCTAGAGAGCTGCTGAAGCGTTACTTTTGGATGTGTCTGTGAGGGTGTTTCCAGAGGAGACTGGTGTGGCCAGCTACAGAAATGAGGGCTGTCATTGTCACAAGTATTTTCTCCCTATTTTGTTAAGAATACATCTGTGTATATATATAAATATATTTAGTATCAAGATAAAACATAAATACATGTATTTAGCAAATATCTTTGTTTTCATTCCTCTCTTACTCCTTTATTATGTAACATAAGGTATATTGACTTTATATCAGTATATGATATGATGGTTTGTGTTTTCCTGTTGAGAGCGTTCTTGGAGTATCTTTGTTATAGACTTAGATATTGACTTAGAAATTTTGACCACAAACATGTTTCTTTGAGAACATTCTCAACATGGAAACCACAAAAGTGCATATAATATATAAACCACTCTATTGACTACCTCTCTATCAGTATTTAAGTATTATTAATTTTACCTCATGGTATTTAAGTGATGGGATATCAGGAGAAGAGTCAGTATCACCCAAGGGCTTGATCTCCTCTTCCCGGGAAGGGGATTACTGCATTTTCAGCTGTGTGCAGAATGGTTACATCATGTTAGGTGGAACTGTTGTAACTTTCTTATCTTCATTTGGAAATTAAGTATGGTTTAAGGAGATGCTTATGGGTGCAAAGTTGATGATGGGTGGATTTGTGATGGTTGATTTTAGGTGTCAACTTGACTGGATTAAGGGATACTTAGAGAACTGGTAACGTGTTCATTACTTCTGGGTGTGTCTGTGAGGGTGTTTCCAGAAGGCATTGGCATGGGAGTTGGTGGACTAAGTGGGGAAGATCCACCATCAATGTGGACTGGCACCATCCAATCAGCTGGGGGCCAAGATAGGACACAAAGCAGAGAAAAAAGTTACCTCTCTGTCTTTCTCTCTCCATCTCTCTCCCTGTGTATCTCTATCTCTGTGTGTCTGTCTGTGTCTATCTCTGTCTCTCACTCTCTATCCATGTCCCTGTCTCTCTGCGTCTCTCTCCCTCTCTTCGTCTCTGTCTTTCTTTCCCTGGTTTTGTCTCTGTCTTTCTTTCCCTGGTTTTGTCTCTCTTTCTTTCCCCGGTTTTGTCTCCCTCCTTGCCTCTGTCTCTGTTTCTCCCTGTCCCACTCTTTCTCTCTCTTCGAGCTGAGACACTCTTCATCTCTAGCCCTAGAATATTAGAGCTCCAGGCTCTTCCACTCTTGGACTCCAGGATCTATGCTACCCACGCCACAAGTTCTTAGGCCTTTGGCCTCAGGCTGAGAATTACTATACTTAGAACATTCTTCCATGGGGCAAAAAACTCTAAAGATTAGAAATCTGTGTTAGTTCATTTCTCTACAACAAGTATTTATTAGACACCATGTGCTTAAAAAATAAGGACTAAACAAATTTCTCTAAAAAAAGGAACCTTGTTAATTTTTTCTGATTATATGACAAGGGACAGCTGCACAGGGATCAGAGCTCATTAAACTGAAGTTCTCTAAATTAGGGTTTCTTCAGGCCAACTGTAAGCCCAAGTTCATTTTCTTTTTATTCCCATTAGTACAAATTATCATATTTGAGAAGCATTATAAATTTAACTATGACACTTTCTCCGTCAGTAGGAATACAATATGATTAAATTGTACTTTGTAAACTGTTTTTTTCTGTTTATAAAAGTAAGTAGAACATTTTATATATACAAGAATTTATAAAGAATCATATAAAACCACTGGTAGCTCTGCTCCCTGCAAACTAATCCCAAATAAAGTGATATCGTCATTCTTTCCAGTTATGTGTATGCCTTTCTATACAAACATATGCACATGAAACAAACATATCCATATCCATATGCAAATATATATATATATATATATATATATATATAGAGAGAGAGAGAG